>NW_028221711.1:0-93007 GCF_014529385.1 Adiantum capillus-veneris
CAGAGTAAGAAAATGGTTCCCCTTGTCATTCCGGAGGTAATGACGCAAACACATTTTCAGGTCCCAAAATAGCAGTTCTCTAAATTTTAGGAGATGCTGCCATTGTATCTTTCTAGGTCATCCGACCCCCTTTGTACACTGCACCCACACCCAAAACTGAAATGTAGCCTCTGTAGCAAAGGATTCCACTTTGGCTAGTCAATGACCCCACTTTGGCTAACCATAGTCTTTGTCCAACCTTAGTGCTTCTCTTGCCCCCAGGCCTGAACTCCCTCTGGACAGTTCCACACTAGCTATGCAATGCACGGCAGTTAGATTTCCCGAGGGTGTTTCCAAAAAGTGAAAGTAAATAGATAATAAGAAAGAAATCAACAAAAAGGATAGATAGTAGTCACACGTTGGTGACAGCTATACAGATCCGATATCCAGTCTATGACAGGGAGTTTCTAGCCATTGTCCATGCATATCATACATGGAAACAGTACCGTTTGGGAGCTGACTCTGTTGTCAAGACGGATCATCAATCACTGCAATATATTTTCACACAGCCAGTAATGAATCCTCGACAAGGACGCTGGGTGAATTTTTAGCAAATTTCCACATGATCATTGAATATGTTTCAAGACTTCAGTATTCAATACTAGATGCACTCAGTAGAATGCCCCAAGCTACGAATATGGCGAGATCTACAATTGTTTTTGATATTCTTGATTGTTTAAAAGATGAATCTTTGACTCATCGAGATTTTGTTGAAGTTTTTCGAGTACTTTGAACAACAACTCCCACACATGCAGAAATGAACTTGTTTGCAACATATACAATAGAAGATGATGTATTGTATTATGAAGATAGAATTTGCGTACCACACAATTTGCGCCCAAAATTACAAATAAATCTTCTGTAATAAGAACAAAGTCCCAAGAAGCTACGGACAACATGCACAGTCTTTAAAGCTGGCCATGCCTTGATTTCTTTAACCTTAGCAGGATTTATCTGGACACAATCCTTGACACTTTATACCCTAGAAAGTGGATCTTTTCTAGGATGAATTCACTTTTCTTTGCATTGGTGAGCAACCTGTTATTATGTAACTCTTTGAACACAATGGTCAAGTGATGCCTATGCTCCTCTTCATTCTTCGAATAGACTATCATGTCATCGAAGAATGTGTCAACAGATTTTTGATGTGGACGGGAAATTCTATTCATTATCCTATTGAACATAGCAGGGGCATTTGTAAGACCAAAGGGCATCACTAAAAACTCATATAGACCAAATGTCGTTCTAAATGCAGTCTTGTGCACATCCTCTACCACCCTCTAAGTGATCAAGAATATCATCATTCGTTGGAATAGGAAATTTGTTCTTGATGGTATTCTTATTCAACGCACGGTAATCAATACACATGTGCCAAGAGTCATCTTTCTTCTGCACTAAGAGCATTGGAGAGCAAAAGGGTGAAGCGCTAGGTTGAATCAATCCTTTTTCTAGCAGCTCCTTTACTTGGCTTATAATCTCTTTCTGCTGGGCTGCACTAACCCTGCACCGAGGTCTATTTGGTGGGCTACAACCTGGCACCAAATCTATCGCATGATCCTTAGGCCTCTCCAGCAGTAAAACTGAGATGGTAATAAAAACAGTCGTTGAACTCTCGCAAAAGAGCTGACCTTTCTCTATTTAATGACGATAAATTTGATTGACAATTATTTGAAACATGACGTGCAAAAATCAAATACACAAACAATTTTTAATTACAAAAGTGATAGTAGAAGCTGATACAATGGCCACTCTAGTCTTTGTACAATTATTTTTGAGCCCTTTAGGCAGCCCACAACAATATTTTTCTATCTGCTCTATTAATGACACAAATCTATAGGAAGTTACTGGAAGTAGCGCTTTACAAAACTTTCGATTGTACTCCACTAAAGTTTTGTAATTAGCCGCATTGAGTTGGTGCCAATCTGTGATAACATCAAAACTCATTTGATAGCCATGTAGATGCGAAAATCTGTTTGAAAGAAACCCATGCGGCATGTGCTTGCCCTTGCATTAATAAAGTTGTCCACCTTGAACGCGCATTTCCTTTTAAGAAAGTGGCAACTCTTTGAAACTTTCGAAGCAATTGTAAAAATTCCCCTCTGCATATGCAATATCTAATTGTTGGAGGAAGGAAAGAGTGTCACAAGGTTGTGACAACCACTAACATTAGTTGTTGGTTTCTTTCCCTTGATTTTATTTGATTTTTGAGACGCTCTTTTGAAGTCACAATTGGTTGGACATTGTATGGCCAGTGTGAAACGGCCAATGGTCGAGAGTTTCACACCCGCAGCAGCCGTAAAGACCAGGTCGCCATGAGTTGGACGGGTCAATCGGCACTGAAATTTGAGCAGTAAAAGGGTATCTAGGCTCAATTCAAAGTCATTTAAGCCCCACGCGACACTTATAAGTTGGTGGGTACTAGGAATTTAACTTAAAAGGTACTAGGAATTTAAGGGCATAAGGGACACGTGGGAGCTCCATACGGATTTTCCAGACTCAGCGGCAAGAGAGGCACCCAAAATTGAGAGTGGAGGCTGATCTTGCACAAAAGTGACTACATTGTGTGTGTGAGTAGTGGGTTGATCACAGCTTTAATGGAAAGCTTGCCTTCTCCGTTGTCTCATGTAGCGCAATGACTTGCTCTCGCACATCTCTCCCCCCTTTGCGCATATAGTAATGCCCCTGTAGTTGGGGTTCTCAGTTGACCATGGACAATTCTGGGGTTTTTATGCGCGTTTGCTAAGGCAAGAGCCTTTTGAACCGGTACTGGATTAGCTAATTGCTAATCCCCCATAGGTAGGCACAATTCCAATACGAAGGATTGCGAGAATGGAGAGTTTTCTCGGGTGAAAACTCGTCCGATTCAAAGGGGAATTGTCCCATTGCGTGCGGGAGCACTTGAGACACGCGTAGACATGTTCGCTCCGCTCAAAACGATCTAAAACAGAAAATTACAGCTTGCTTTGTTTTTTTGCAGGCTTAGGGTTTAGCACCTAAATTGCAAGAAATCACCAGGGGAGCCTCAAAAAGCCTTGGGATGCGTATACAGGGTTTTAGGCACCTGACAGTGACAAAATAGGGGATTACAGCATGCTGAAATTGACATGCATCTCATCGGAAAGCGTCCAAAATGCAAGGGAAAGTGTCCTTGACGTGTATTTTTGACCTACAGGGGTTTTGCTCCATTATGATGGCGAAATTGGGTAAAAAATTTGCAATTACAGCCATGGACAGGTTTGGACAGCTTGGTGAAAGCATTCGGATAGTCTATTTGCAATAAGAATAGAGAAATACCGAAAGGGCGCCAGTCTTTGGGGCCTACAGGGTGTCGGTGTCTGCTTGGAAGCACTCTAGCTGCCAAGCCGTGTTTTTGTTTGAAGTGAAGTTCCTCTGTGTCGTAAAGTTTAACAGTGGAAAGATCGGGTGAAAGCTAAAGTCTACTGCCCTATAGTGAGTCTACGGGCCGGTTTATGGTTCCGTCGCCAGGACCGAATCACTTGTTCCTTAAGAAGTGGATTTGTCTTCGAGTCCCAACTAACTCCGCAACATGCGAGTGCTTCCTGCCGTGCTGAGATGCCGATTCCACAGGCTTTGCCAGTTCAACCAACCACCTTTCAGAGTCCAAATGTTACATTAAATGGACAGGGAACCGTTTTCCAGGCTATGCAACAGGTTCTTCCACCACCCATGGTACATCCTGGGTATATGCCAGGAACAGTCTTTGGGGGTATGCAAGGCATGATGCCAAACCCCATGTATGGTAATATTGGCATGCAACAAGGGTTTCAGTGTAATCACAGCCAGTTTGGGGTGCCACAAGGAAACTTTGGCATGGCTGTTTTTTCGACCGGCAGACAACTATGGCACGAGTGACTCAGAATGTCAATGGCCAAGGGGCGCCGATGATCCCTATTACAGTGCCCATGTTGCAGACACTTCTCTATAATAATTTGGGAGCACTGGAAAAGCCAATACCATACAAAGAAGGTGGTGCAACTGTGAAGTTTGATACTTTGAGCGGATTTGAGGACAAGACGAAGGCTCTTACTTTCCTCCAGTAGTTTGATAGTGTCTATGCAGGGGGGAATTTTAGAGAGGCCTCCAAGGTTAGGAAATCTACCATTTTCTTGAAAGGTAATGTTGCTAAATTGGCTTTATCTTACAGAAAAATAATTCTAAATGAATTATTGGATTTATAAGTGAGAGGGTTTTCTCGCTTGGAACACCAAGGAAAAATAATTCTAAATGAATGATTGGAATTTTAAGTGAGAGGGTTTTTCTCACTGGAGACATCCGAGTACAGAGTATTCCTAGTGCGTCATTCAAAGTAATGACGGGAGCACTGAGAACGGGATATATGTAAGGCCACCAAGAACGGGTACTTCTGATGCGTCACATCGGATGGGTGACAGGGAGCATCGGAAAGAAGTATCCGACCATCCGGGAACGGACATCTCTGATGCGTCATAGGATGGGTGACATAGAGCATCGTGAAGGAGATTGTACCGTAAGTTCGGTAGGAAAGGACTAGGTGATGGGTATTCCTGATGCGTCACAAGGTGGGTGACGGGTGCATCGGAAAGGGAATATCCATAGTCAGGAGGAAATTCCGAACTGTGTTAGAATTGTGCACAAGGAAAAGCAAGCACTTGAATGAAGATGGGTTCAGAGGAAACTTTGAGGAAAAACACATGCTTTCTGAGAAAGCGGGATTGCCTTTCGGGAAAGCAGATGCTTTCTCGCGAGAGAAGTCTATGTCTGATTGCAACTGTGCATGTGATTGCATCCAGGGACGCCTGGGAAGTACTGTGAAAGCATTGTTTTTAACTTATAAGGTTTTATTGAGTTTTTGGACAGATTCAGACCATTTTTAAAGGTGACCGACTGCCCACTGCCCACTTAATAAGTGGGCAGCCATCTGATAAATAAGGCAACAAATCAGCCAGTGTTTTCTCTCTCTTTTTTTCTGTCAGAGCAGCGAAAAAAAAAAAACGAAAAATTTTTTTTGAAAAAAAAAAAAAAAAAAAACGGCCGCGATCTCTATGCGAGCAGCTATTTGTGCTCGTGGCTAGGAGTTATAAAAGCATCACATGCCCTTACTCAGAGGGGAGGACCAATCTTTGCAAGGAGGAGATGCTGCTGCAGATTTCAGCTGTAAAGAATACGTTGCCGTGATGCCCATGGCTGCCCCAAGTGTACCAGATGTCGCCAAGACCCAGTGTGCGAGTTCCCTCGCGAAGAAGTGCCTACGAAGCATGTTTCCATCGCGACAAGTTGTTGTTTTTCTCTGTTTTCAGCCCATAAACGTCGTAGACGGGGCTGATTTACGAGAAGGAACCCGAGAACACACCTCTTTTGTGTGTAGGATTGGAAGAGAGGATTTTCTATGTAGAGATCTCTTCCGAGGAATTGCTTTTCGAGAACCGAGTTGCGTTTTGAGCGTCGAGACTTTGAAGGTAACGATTTTCATGCTATGATCTTTGAGTATTTGATTGCAGGTGTACTTCCTCTTTGTGAGGGAGTAGGAGCAGAGGAAGGCATGAGCCTCTGCAGGAGAAAAGCGCTCTGAGGAACTAGAGCCAGATCAGCCCAAGGGTTTCGTACCCGAGTTTGGGAAGTAGATCCACGGATCGGAGAGAAGTAGTCTCTTAAGTTGTGATCCGGAAGTTGGGATTCCCAAGTAAGGACTTCGTGTCCGGGAAAGCAGAGTTGTTCTGCGGGAAGAGGACTCTGGAAAGAGAGTTGGAAACGAGTTGCAGGGATGCCATGCCCTAAGTCTAGACGGTGAGATCCAGAGGCGAAAACCTTGATTCTCGAGGAATTGGAATAAGGAAGGGAAGTTCCTTGGAATAGGGTTTTGCCCTAGGAATCGGAAGCTGAGGCTTCGGGAACCATCAAGTCTTATTCTAGAACGAACGTGGTAATACGTTCGGTTCAAGTGCTTGTATAGACTTCTCCTCAGTAATAAAGATACTATTACGGGGGGGGACCAACCCATCTTCTGGTCCCGAGTGTGTTCGATCTTCTCACTCTCTATCTCTCTCTCTATTTATTTCTCTCTATATCGTCTGGCTTCAGTAATAAGTGATAAATCCTATTTATCCGAATGTATTTTATATTGTTATACGCTCTCGTTTGTGACGGGTAATGCGTGTACATGGTGGACGACACTGTTGATGCAAGGACAGGCACTGACCACATGGTTTTACTCCAAGAGGTGTTTGCATCTGCGTGGCTGTCGAATGAATCCGAGGCCGATGTCATGACAGATTGGCACCAACTCACTACGGTTGCTTGCAAGAGCCTAGAGGAGTACAATCAGAGGTTCTGTAAAGCGTTGCTCTCAGTAACCTCCTACGGGTTTGTGCCACTGACAGAACAGATTGAGAAGTATTGTTGTGGGCTGCCTAAAGGGCTTCGAAACTATTGTACAAAGAACAAAATGGCTACCCTTACCCAGCTTATGGAAGTTGCCAACAGTGGTCATGCCTTGTTGAAGGGAGAGGACAGTGGGTTCCGAGGCAACGTCAGAGAGAGTTAGCCCAAGAAAAATTCAGCAAAGAAGCCCTTCACAAAAGCGGCTCCTGAAGCGTCACAGGGGTCAGAAAACGCAGATAAAGCCAAGGACTCAACCGAGACGTTGGTAAGGATGAAAGAGAAACACACCCGACATAACACCCAGCGCACAAACAATTGCCTCTCTATAGCCCAGAATATACACAGCACCCCAATCCACCAGAGTTTACCTTCAAAACTCGACACAATCCACAAGCAAACCACCGTCTGTACACATACCAATGCACGAACGTTTTACACAATCATTGATAGCATACCACACCAATTCTGCCCGTTTAGAACAATCTCACAATGCACACCTCTCTCTCTTTCTCTCTCTCACACACACAGAGGCCCGGGGAGGCACACACATCTCTCACACACCGGCGCCAAGCACTTGGAGCAGAGCAAAGACGAGAAGGGGGAAAGGGGAAGAAACGACACAGAATTTGGCAATGATTTTCTTCGATTATGACACAAAACTATCTACAACAACACCATGAAACCTGCTACCATCGGCTCTGTCAGCATGAGCACAATGAGTGCAAAAAAAACACTTCGGCAGTCTTCTTCCTCGCGGAGTTCTCCTCGCTGAGAACCCTCCTGCTCTCCAAAAACACCTCCTCCGAGAGCTCCTCGTTGAGCCTCCTGCAAACGCTCCCTCGAGTGTCACAAGACGGGCACCACGTGCCAATAGAAAAGAACAGACTGAACACGCTTTAGCACTTTAATAACAACTGAACTGAAAGAGAGAGAGACGGCACACGACATGAAGTGGCGGAATTCCACCCAGAGAGTATTGGCCCCAAACCTTGGCGCCCCTTTCGGTATTTCTTTATATTGCATCAACATAGTACAAGCCGGTACTCCCGACTCTGCACCTTCGCCAGGAAGCATGCCAGAGAATGAGCCCTAACCTCATATTTAAAGGCCCTCGGCCTAAAAAGCAATTACAGTGAAAAGCCTTTAAAACTCAAAAGCTTCTGGTCCAAAAGCAAAGCCAAAAAGCTACCAACGTAAATCATGGAAATCCGTACAACCTGCCATGTCATCAACCAGCGCAAAACGCGGAAATCTCCCTGTTGCCCTTAGGGTTAGGGTTAGGGTTTTTGTAGTTTTAGGGTTTTCGGTAGCAAAATTAGGGTTTGCAGGTTTTAGGGTTAGGGTTTTCTAGAATTAGGTTTTCAGCAGTTAGGGTTTCTGCTCTCGGGCAGCCATGTCATCACTTTGTGACAGTTTAGGCCCCTCGGCCACATCTGTAACCATCACAAGACAGGCACCACGTGCCAATAGAAAAGAACAGACTGAACACGCTTTTAGCACTTCAATAACAACTGAACTGAAACAGAGAGAGACGACAGGCGACATGGAGTGGCGGAATTCCACCCCAAAGAGTATTGGCTCCAAACCTTGGCGCCCCTTTCGGTATTTCTTTATATTGCATCAACATAGTACAAACCGGTACTCCAGACTCAGCACCTTCACCAGGAAGCATGCCAGAGAATGAGCCCTAACCTCATATTTAAAGGCCCTTGGCCTAAAAAGCAATTACAATGAAAAGCCTTCAAAACTCAAAAGCTTTTGGTCCAAAAGCAAAGCCAAAAAGCTGCTAGCGTAAATCACGGAAATCCGTACAGCCTGCCACGTCATCAGCCTGCGCAAAACGCGGAAATCTCCTTGCTACCCTTAGGGTTAGGGTTAGGGTTAGGGTTTCTGTAGTTTTAGGGTTTTTGGCAGCAAAATTAGGGTTTGCAGGTTTTAGGGTTAGGGTTTTTCTAGATTTAGGGTTTCAGCAGTTAGGGTTTCTGCTCTCGGGCAGCCACGTCATCACTTTGTGACAGTTTAAGCCCCTTGGCCACATCTGTAAGTTGGCTCCAATCTTTAGGCTTTGACACGTCAGCAGTTTGTCACATCGAGCTCTGCTGAGAACTCCCTCTTCCTCTTCAAAAACCGAGTCCCCACAAAACTGCCAAAAAACTGGCCCATATAGGTCATGTACAACCTCTTCTATTTTTAGTATAAACTCCCTCTTTTAGCTTTGCTTTTCCTGCATGTGAGGCGCCTCTTGAATGCTTGGATGCCAAGACATGTGGGAGAGTCCCCTTGGTTGTCATGGCGCCATGAAAAGGGTGGGACTCCCCCCTTGCTCTCAAAAAAGATTTGCACCCAATCGGGCCGAGGGATTGAGTGCCTGCACCATGCCACATCATTACTACCCCCATACGACGCCGAGCGGCACTATGGGTCGCACCGACTCCTGACGGCGACAGAGCCGCCCGCGCGCACGCCCGCAGCTCTCGACACAGAAATCCACCATAGCTTCACTTCCTTGTGATGCCAACGTTTAGCCCATGCTTTAGGTTATGTACCCCTTCTCTTTTGCCGTGTACTGCTCACGTGGGATATGGCTAGAGCCACGTGGCATTCCTGGAAGCATTGGCCCTCAAAGGCTCCCCAAAACCACCAAAAAATTCCACAAAGTTATCACATAATTGCCCATGCTTCAGTGCCCTACAATCTCCTGCTCAGTTACCTGATGGCCAAGCCACGTGAGTACCACCCCGTTTTGATTGCACCGAGCTCGTTGATCGAGCCGTCCAAAATCACAAAAATTCACTTGATACCATCTTGTCGGCAACTGTTGCCGACTTCAAACGTAAGTATCTTGATAATCCGATGCCCGATTGAAGAGCTGTAGACTCCCATGGCCTTCAGTTGCCGCATTGTAAGGTGCAGCAGAAGTGAATGTTGATATTGATCAAGATGAGTGCTCCGAACTGTGCTCAAGGGTTTCTTTTACTTACGGAAGGGAGAGCCTTTTGTTCCCTTAGAGAGAGATTGCAATGATCACAAACAAAGTGAATGCTATTGTGAATGAAGGTGCTGAGAGAGAGAGAGAGAGAGAGAGAGAGAGAGAGAGAGAGAGAGAGAGAGAGAGAGAGAGAGAGAGAGAGAGAGAGAGAGAGAAGAAGACGACACCAGACGGTTCTTAAACCCTCCTCCAAGGACCCCCCTCTCGATGGCGAGAGGTCTATGCTATAGATTGCACAAATCTGGTACAATGGTCTAGATGCAATGCACTTGCCGACGATGGCGAGACGACAATGATGACGATGATGAGGACGGGCTGAAAACTGAAAACGCTAGGGCTGAAATGCTGAAATCTGCAAACTGCTGACTTTCTGTTGAATACTGACACTATGTCGGTGAGGATGGCGATGGCGACGATGCGACGACAATGCGCTGAAAACGCATATGCTGAAGCCTGCGGACAGCGGGCTGAATCTGAAAATGTTGGCTGACTCGACGGTACTCGATCTAGTGGATCTCAACAAGGTGGAAGCGATTTGTAAGGTGCAGCAGAATGAATGTTGTATTTTCTCAAGATTAGTGATCTTTATTTGCTCAAGGTTCCTTTTAGTTCTTAGGGAAGGAGAGAGCCTTCCGTCTTATGGAGAGTGCTATGATCACGAACAAAGTGAGTGGATATTGTGCGTGCAAGTGAATGAGACTGAGAGAAGGAGAGAAAAGAGATACGACACCCGAGAGGTTGTAAAACCCTCCTCCGAAGGCCCCACTCTCATCGGCGAGAGTGGTCTACTTTTGATTGCACAAAGTGGTACAATGCGTATGTAATGGACTGATGCAACTTGGACTATGCCGATGACGACGACGGTGATGACGATGACGACTTGATGGCTGAAATCTGAGATCTTCTATTTACTGAATTTCGGGACTGTTTCGGTGGCTGAAAATGACTGTTTTGGTTGCGTTTCTATGGGCTGAAAATGAGGGAACTTCTGCAACCACTTAGGCTGAATTCTGCTGCGTTTCTATCTGCTGAAATCTGCGTTTTTGTGCTGCTGAAAATCTGCGTTTTTGTTGCTGATGTCGCTTGTTGAAAACGCTGAGGGTCTGCAGGAGCTTGCTGGCGTTTTGGGCTGAAAACGTTGAGAAGATGCAGATGTTGCTAGCGTTAGTAAAACGCTGGGGCTGATGTGGGTTTTGGATGGCGATAGGGATGCCTAGCAGGAAATGCTAGGGCCTGACTGTCGACGGTGATGATGAAGGGCTGAAATCGCCAAGGATCTGGGAAAATGCTTGGCGAGGTTGGGGATCCAAAAACTCTAGGGGTGCTGGGGGAGGTACTACTGAGAAGTTGCCTGTCGAGCGGGAAGCTCCTGCTGCCTCTTCTGCCAGAAAGTGCTAACTTGGGTTTGCTTATATATTAACTTAGCAAAATTGCCCTACCTACTTTTGTTGGAAAGTCACTTAAAATAATAAGTGAAAATAACCAAAAATAGAAAAAATAGGCTAAATGCACTGGAAAATTCCCTTGACTGAATCTGATGGATTCTGAAGGGAATACTGATGATCATGCTGCGTGCAACTGGAGGATATGCATCTACACTCAGTGACTGCGCATGCACGGTCTACGAATAGACTCACAAAAGTGCCAGATCACTGCTAAATCTAGACTGACTGGACTGACTGAACCTTGCTGTGGTGTAGCTTGTCCACGGACACATAGGGTTGGGATGTGTCACGTGACACGATTGCTCTCGCACAGGAGATGAAGCACAACACAAGAAATCCTATGGAGAACAAGTCTTCTCACAGTACCTCTCAGACTCCTCAGAACCCATGGAATGGTAAGAACAATAAAATGGTAAGAATGGTAACTCTTCTAGCCAATCTTCCTCTCATCCTTCGGAAAAGAACTCTCAAAATGAATCTAAGGGTAAAGCTAACACACTTGCTAAACCTAAGCTCACCGATATGAAAAGCTGCACAAGGAATTATAGGAGGGTACATAACGCCAGAAGAACAAGTCATTTATGCTAAGGAAGGTCGATGTTGTCAATGTCACGTCAAGGGTCATATTAAGAAGGCTTGTTCTAAGACAACACCACCTAAAGAACCCAAAGCACCGACAGCTACCCCAAGCACTTTGGTGAACCAATCTGAGTCTCCACATGTTTCTGACACACACATTGATGAGTCTCTCTTTAAATGTTATGGTCATATGAAGGGTCAACGTTTTGTGATATTGTTTGATTCAGGTAGTATGCATGATGTGATTGGTAACTCTCTTGTAGAGAGAGCCCGTCTAGAGATTAGCCAACAACTCCTCTCAAGGTGTTGTGGTATGGACTCTCTCATTACACGAGAGTGCCTTGATGTGTTATTCACTGTTCAGCAAGCTTCCTTCCGTAGAAAATTTGTCGTGTCCTCTCTCTCAGGATGTGATATGATTTTGGGCATTAGATGGTTTCGTGAGATTAACCCTCTCATTGATTGGGCAAACAATACTCTCACTCTAAATGCCAAAAGTGAATCTTCCATTATCATTCGTGGTGAGGGGGATCTTCATTCTTTACCTCTCATTTCTAATGTGCAGGGGAAGCTTGAAAAGGAACAGGAGAAGGAGACTCTCTTAGTCCTTTCTTCTTCAAAGCATGACGCACATTTTTTGCATGATAGAGATGTGATTGTTCGCAAGGATGATGGTTTAGATGATGATTTTTCTAGTGAATCTAACCTCATTGTAGATACGATCAGTTACAACGGACCGATCTTGGCTCTCGAGTCGAGGTCCAAAGAAATCACTCAGGAAGTATTGTGTATTTGCATGATTAGTCAGCACACATTGTTCGAGTTTTTCATTCGTGACGGTTTCTTGTATTTTCGTCACCGTCTTTACGTGTTCCCTTTTGATAGGCATGCCATATTGTACGATGCACATGATTCACTCATGGATGAGCACGGATGTATGCGGATCACTCTCGAAAATAAAAAAAGTTTGCATTCAAGGAATTCACATCGTTTTTCGATTGTCCGTTTTGTCAATCGCTTTTACATGTCTCTTCCTTGGCCTGACACAATTTCAGAAACAGCACGAGCAGTTATAAAAAGGGCTGATCCAACCTAGTTCTTCACCCTTTTGCTCCCCAATGCATTTTAGTGCAGAAGAAGGATGGCTCTTAGCGCATGCGTATTGATTCCGTGCGTTGAATAAGAATACCATCAAGAACAAGTTTCCTATCCCAAGGATTGATGATATTCTTGACCAACTAGAGGGTGCGGCAATTTTCAGCTGGATAGATCTTAAGAGTGGATACCATTAGATTCTATCAAGCCAGAGTATGTGCATAAAACTACGTGTCAGACGACATTTGGTCTTTATGAGTTTCTAGTGATGCCATTTGGTCTTACAAATGCTCCTGCCATGTTCAATAGGATGATGAACTGGATTTTCCGCCCACATCAAAAGTTTGTTGGCACATTCTTTGATGACGTGTTAGTCTATTCGAAGAATGAAGAGGAGCATAGGCGTCACTTGACCATTGTGTTCGAAGAACTACACAGTCACAGGTTGCTTGTCAATTCTAAGAAAAGTGAATTCTTCTTGGAAGAGATCCACTTTCTTGGCCACATAGTGTCAAAGGATGGTGTTCGAATGGATCCTGCCAAGGTTGAAATTATAAAGACATGACTAGACTTTAAGACTGTGCACGATGTCCGTAGCTTCTTGGGATTATGTTCTTACTATAGAAGGTTTATCAGGAACTTTGCCGAGATTGCTTCACCCCTACGACTTTGGATCCAGTAATTGTTTTACCAAATCTCAGGAAGTCATTTGTGGTCCAGTGTGACGCATGTGGGAATAGTATTGGGGTCGTGTTAATGCAAGATGGTCAGGTAGTAGCCTATGAAAGCAGATTTTTTGCGAGGGCTAGAGAAGACTATGCAAATCTATAAGAAAGAGCTACTGCCCGTGATTCATGCGCTTTCGAGTTGGAAACACTACCTACTAGGTGCTGATTTTGTTGTTCAGAAGACCATCAGACCTTGTGATACTTCTTGACACAGTCAAAGTTATTTGAAAAGCATATGCGATGGGCAAACATTCTCTCTATGTTCCACTTGTCAAAGTCGATGATGCGGAAGCGTAGAAACCAAGGAGAGTGAGCACGAGAGAGAGAGACTCCTTATTGGATGAGATTCTTCTGGGAAGCCAACGACCCAAGAAATCAAGAGCTCCGATGGGAATGAGAAAATTGATTGTCCCTCGGAATGACCATCGGAAGTTTTTGAGCTAACTTGAGATATGTTGTAATCGCGGACAATTACTTTCTTTCACGAAGGAGGGATGCCACAAACTACGGACGTGTCAAGTCACTGAAGAACGAAGCCAACCTGCAGATTTAAGCCGAGGGGCCTAAACCCTAAGAAGAAGAAGAAGCAGAAGAAGTTTTGCCGACTTACAAAGTCTTGCCGAGTGGCCTATTTTTAAAGAAGAGTTCCCACCAACTTATGGGACCCCGTCCGATGGGGCCCAAGTGACAAAGGCATTAAAATAAAGCAACCCTACACACACACACACACACACACACACACACACACACACACACACACACACACACGTGGAGAACTAATGACATGGTAGCTGTACGGATTCTCAGAATTCGCACTGACATGATGACGTGGCAACTGTACGGATTTCTGCAATTCATGTTGACATAATGAATGTATACGGATTTTCGTGATTAACGTTGAGCAGCTTTCGGCGGCAACTTTTGAGGCTAGATGCTTTTCGTGTTAGTGCTTTTCATGGCCAAGAGCCAAGGGCTCATTCTCTGGCATGCTCCGCGTGAGGTGTAGAGGATGGAGTACCGCGCGTTGTACAGAGTTCAAGTAATGTAAAGAAATACCGAAAGGGGCGCCAATGTTGGGGCCAGTGCTCTCTTGGGATGGAACTCCACCACTCTCCGTCTTGTGTCGTGCATCTCTTTCTGTTCAATTGTTATTTAGTTGTTCAAGCTGTTCTTTTCCGCTGGCACGTGGTGCCCCTTCCCGTGACACACCTGTCTTGTGGCTGCTTTGCCTTGACTCATGTAGGTGAAGCTCTCGGTCATTGGCCACTGACTATGCAATGGCCGGACATTTCTGATTTCAAAAGAGGGTCCCCAAAAATTAAATAAAAATCAAGGGAAAGAAACCAGCAAATGGATTGGAGACAGCCATGCTACAATTCACGGGGCTGAGTTAGCTGCTTGTGAGCGCCTATGTAGACTATGAGGATTTTGATGTATGGCAGCATGGAGTCTTTGTATGGCCCCCAAATAGCCTCATATTCTCTACGTCTGAGCGTAGAGCAGGGAGCCTGAATCTATCTAGGATAGATTGTTTCTATGCTAATGACCACGTTGATGGAGCAAAAGACGCTGTGCACAACTCAACACAACACAAGGAATTTACTTAATTCCACCCCACACACCACCACTCAAGAGCTCAATGAAAATTCTCCCCACGGTCCCTATTCAAACTCCAAACACTTCGACCTACAAGCCCTTGCTTGCCCGCAGAGACTACAAGGTGAGTCGAGTTGATCAACACTTGAAATCACACTTGATGGTGACGTAAATATACAAGAAAAACCATCTAAAATTAAAAAACTAAAACCACAAAAGGCACTCTCTCAAAACCTTCACCCAACTCCACTCTGTTGGACTCTTTGGAGTAGCCCCAACCCTAATGGCACCGATATAGGGTCACATAGTCTTGCAGAAAGGCGCACCTTCTTCCCTCAATTCCTCGCGCACACACACCCATGGAAATCTCATAACTTCCATAGACTCTCCCAAGTGCAAAATTGAAGAGAAAAAGCTCTCATTCACTCTTCACACTCGAAAACAGGATGCGAACGCGACAGGACTGCATTAGACCACATGTAGGAACCCTGCTTCCTCCCGCACATAGAGAGGTGAAAGTGCTGAGTGTTGGCTTCAAAAGTTATCCTTTTGCTTGAACACTCATGGCACCGTGAGTGATATGGCAATTTACTCCCTTTTCACACTATTTTTGATCATTTTTTTTACCCTTTTTGGCAAGTTTTGGCCAATTTTGATCCAGGATGGGCATTTTTTGCGGGAAAAACCCCAAACGAACTCCAAAATTCACCAAATTTTGTATGTTTGATCCTTGATACTCAAAGTCCTTTGCCACATCTCCACATTCCATTTTTGACCACTTCTAGGGCGGTGCACGTATCATCGCAAATCAGGCACCGTAAATAGACAATTATTGACTTCTCGGGCGGGTCGAGGGTGCCCACGCCTCCCACTTGCATTATTTACATTCTGGAAAGCTTCAACACATTCCCTAGAACCAAAAGAAGCCACATGGAACTATATCCAAGGCCTCAATACCCTGTCCTGGCATGTACGTGTGCTCGGTTGTTGGCTCACAAACCTGACTATTCACAATGTATACACATCGCATCATGTTTCAAACCCAAAACAACTTTGCAAAACTCCCAAATGCATGTATTTTACATTTTTTGTACATATGCCGGATGCATATACACGCTACTCAGTACATGCCAAAAGCGGTCTATCATCATTGCCGACCCTCTAGGTAGAGCATTTATGCTCAACCAACAGACTATTTGCATCTGGAACCACATCCCTTGCAAAGTATTTCTTCAATCTCTAACCATTTATTCTGTAGGGCAAGCGTTCACCAGACAATTTTCCAACTCATATGTGCCATTAGAAAATACACGCTTCACTCTGTATGGACCCAACCATTTGTCCCTCAACTTCTTTTGAAAAGTGAAATCCAAGCGAGAGTCATATATGCTTCATCACCAGATCTCCCTCTTTAATCTCTTTCTTTGGCAGCCTCTTATTAATTTTCTCCATCCTTGTCTCTTCTTGTTGAATTTAATAATCACTGGCTTTCTCTTTGTTCATTTGCAACAACTCTAGAGAAAGAATTCTTTCATGCAGTTTGTCATTATGCGCATCTTGCATTTTGCACAACAACTTCAAGGCATCCAACTGCACTTGTACGGGCATAAGAGCTTTCTTTCCATAAACAAGCTCATATGGAGTGAATTGTGTTGACACTCTATACGCAGTTCTATAAGCTCACAAACACTCTTCCAAGTCCAAGTCCCACTCTTTAGGATGCTCTCTAGATATTTTGATAGCATCTTCACAATTTGACCATTGCAGTTTTCAACCAGCCTATTGCATTGTGGGTAGTAAGGAGAAGAATGCCTATGATGAATTTTCAATTTCTCCATCAGAGCACCAACAAGTTTTCCTTGAAGCCGGGTCCACGATAAAAAATGATAACCATAGGGCTCCAAACCTGCAACACACCTATTCATACAAAAAAGAGGCTACTCTTCCTGCTGTTACATCTTTCACAGCTTTTGCTTCCACAGCCACAAGGATATAATTTTTGCCATTGTTGGTCCTTGGCATGGACCTACAACATCCACCCCCCATTTTGCAGATGCATCAAAAGACATTTTAGCTTTTTGAGGCTCAGCCAAAAGCTTTTGGTTTGCAAACACTTGGCATTCATAGCATGACTTGCACCAAAAATAAGCATCTCTCATCATAGAGGGCCAACAATAACCTGCTCTCAAAATACGAAAGACAAGTAGTGCTTCAAAATCAAGCCTATTTCTTCTTTGTAGGGCACTTTTCTCAGAATGCTATCTTTGCCATAAAGCATGAGATCCTCACCTATCAATGTGTAGTTTCTTTGCTTTTGCAACTATTCTCTTACGTCGAATCTTTGACATGTCCTCTGAACATTGCCCTTTACCAAGAAATACTTCTACATCTTGTAATGATTCCCGTCCTGCATACAAGGCTTCCTTGACCTTTGAAAGAGCTACCAAGGCATCCAACTTGTCCCTAGCCAACCCATCAGCTTCTTTATTCTGCTCACGAGTAACATGCTTAAACTGTATCTTCTCAAACTCATGTAAAATCTTCTTGATGCCATAGAATCACTTCTTCAAATCGTCTTTCTTAACATTCCACAAACCAAGCAATTGATTCATGACTAGCAACGTATCCCTTTTTGCAATGACCATCTTCAATCCAAACAACTCAACACATTGCTTCAATCCAAGGATATCACCTCTTTGATCCTTTCGTGAAGGAAATTTTAGAGTCTTCACAAGCTTATGCTGGATGCTATGCTCTGTACGATACTGTACAAAAGCATAGGAGGTGACCTCTCCCCTTCTTTGCACGCACATGCTTGCCTGTGTCCTTCTCTAGCAGAGTTAAGACTTCAAATTAAATTTTCCCCTTTGCTTCTTCAGAACGTGGATAGGCATCGTTTCCAAAAGTTGAAACCGAGAGACATTAGGTTTTCTATTAAAGTGCATCTCAAATGGAGTATGACGAAGGAACGAAGTTGAAGGAGACCGTTGTGTTGCTAAATTGGCTTTATCTGACAGAAAAATAATTCTAAATGAATTATTGGATTTATAAGTGAGAGGGTTTTCTCGCTTGGAACAACATGAAAAATAATTCTAAATGAATTATTGGAATTTTAAGTGAGAGGGATTTTCTCACTGGAGACATCCGAGTACAGAGTATTCCTAGTGCGTCATTCAAAGTAATGACGGGAGCACTGAGAACGGGAATATCTGTAAGGCCACCAGGAACGGGTACTTCTGATGCGTCACATCGGATGGGTGATAGGGAGCATTGGAAGAAGTATCCGACCATCCGGGAACGGACATCTTTGATGCGTCATAGGATGGGTGACATAGAGCATCGTGAAGGAGACTGTACTGTAAGTTCGGTAGGAAAGGACTAGGTGATGGGTATTCCTGATGCGTCACAAGGTGGGTGGCAGGTGCATCGGAAAGGGATATCCATAGTCGAGGAAATTCCGAACTGTGTTGGAATTGTGCACAAGGAAAAGCAAGCACTTGAATGAAGATGGGTTCAGAGGAAACTTTGAGGAAAAACAGATGCTTTCTGAGAAAGCGGGATTGCTTTTCGGGAAAGCAGATGCTTTCCCGCGAGGAAGTCTATGTTTGCATTGCAACTGTGTGTGTGATTGCATCCAGGGACGCCTGGGAAGTGCTGTGAACGTATTGTTTTTAACTTATAAGGTTTTATTGAGTTTTTGGGCAGATTCAGACTATTTTTAAAATACGCCGGCCGCCCATTTAATAAGTGGGCAGCCATCTGATAAATAAGGCCACAGATCAGCCAACGTTTTCTCTCTCTTTTTTCGGACAGAACAACGAAAAAAAAAGGGAATTTTTTTTTTGAAAAAAAAAAAACGGCTGCAATCTCTACGTGAGCAGCTATTTGTGCCCGTGGCTAGGAGCTATAAAAGCATCACATGCCCTCACTCAGAGGGGAGGATCAGTTTTGCAAGAAGGAGATCTTGCTGCAGAGTTCACCCGCAAAGAAGACGTTTGCCGGTGATACCCATGGCTGCCCCAAAAGTGTACCCGATGTCGCCAAGACCCAGTGCGCAAGTTCTCTCGCGAAGAAGTGCCTACAGAGCGTGTTTCCATCACGACAAGCTGTTGTTTTTCTCTGTTTTCAGCCCATAAACGTCGTAGACGGGGCTGTTTTACGAGAAGGAACTCGAGAACACACCTCTTTTGTGTGTAGGATTGGAAGAGAGGATTTTCTATGTAGAGATCTCTTGCGAGGAATTGCTTTTCGAGAACCGAGTTGCGTTTTGAGCGTCGAGACTTTGAAGGTAACGATTTTCATGCTATGATCTTTGAGTATTTGATTGCAGGTGTACTTCCTCTTCGTGAGGGAGTAGGAGCAGAGGAAGGCATGAGCCTCTACAAGAGAAAAGCGCTCTGAGGAACTAGAGCCAGATCAGCCCAAGGGTTTCGTACCCGAGTTTGGGAAGTAGATCCACGGATCGGAGAGAAGTAGTCTCTTAAGTTGTGATCCGGAAGTTGGGATTCCCAAGTAAGTACTTCGTGTCCGGGAAAGCAGAGTTGTTCTGAGGGAAGAGGACTTTGGAAACAGAGTTGGAAAAGACAGTTGCAGGGATGTCATGCTCTGAGTCTGGAAGGTGAGATCCAGAGGCGAGAACCTTGGTTCTCAAGGATTTGGAATAAGGAACGGAAGTTTCCTTGGAATAGGGTTTTGCCCTAGGAATTGGAAGCCGAGGCTTCCGGCAACCATCAAGTCTTATTCTAGAACGAACGCGGTAATACGTTCGGTTCAAGTGCTTGTATAGACTTCTCCTCAGTAATAAAGATACTATTACGGGGGGGACCAACCCATCTTCTGGTCCCCAGTATCGTGTCAATCTTCTCACTCTCTATCTCTCTCTTTATCTGTTTCTCTCTATATCCTCTGGCTTCAGTAATAAGTGATAAATCCTATTTATCCGAATGTATTTTATTATTGCTGTGTGCTCCCGTTTGTGATAGATTGAGGGGATGAACATTTGTAGCAACAGCCTCGGTCCACAAACACTCGAGCAAATCCCGATGCTCAAGCATAGTTCGGTTTATCTCCATCAAAGTCCTATTCTTTTGTTCCATTACAATTCTTAGAGGGTGACCTAGTATTTGCAAGATCATGTTGGGTGCTATGGTCTGCACAATACTATACAAAAGCATTGAAGGTGAATTCTCCTTGTTCGCAGACACCTCTTTGCCTCTCCTTCTCTAGTAGAGTCCACCAATTCTTGAAGATCTCAAAAGCTTCGTCCTTGTGCCTGAAGAAGTATACCGAAGTAAAGCCAAAATCAACTACCAATAGAGCTCCGCCTAAGGGATGAAGTATGCATAGGCCTGCAAAGGTCGATGTTAACCAACTTAAAAAGCGCATTAGCTTGTTGGGTAGAGTGCTGTGGAATAGCCTGTGGAAGTGGAGATGTTGCACATTGCATTTTGGAACTATACATCTTTCGTTCTTAGGTTATTGGCTCTATTCTTGTCACGTGACACATCCAACCCTATGTGTCCGTGGACAAGCTACAACATAACAGGGTTTAGTCAATCCAGTCAGTCTAGATTAGAAGTGATATGGCACTTTTGTGAGTCTATTCGTAGACCGTGCATGCCCAGTCACTTAGTGTAGATGCATATCCTCTCGTTGCACACAGCATGATCATCGGTATTCCCATCAGAATCCATCAGATTCCATCAAGGGATTTTTCCAGTGCATTTAGCCTATTTTTCCTATTTTTGACATTTTTCACTTATTAATTTAAGTGACTTTCCAACAAAAGTAGGTAGGGCAATTTTGCTAAGTTTGTGTATAAGCAAACCAAAGCTAGCACTCTTGGGCAGATGAGCAAGGAGCACAACAGGCCCCAGGCAGCAGGTACTCCTCCTCTCTCAGCAAGAACCCCGTAGCACCCCCCAACCTTGGCGTTTTCCATCTCCTAAGTCTAGCGTTTTTGGTCATCGCCCACACCTCCCCCAAGCTGGCGTTTTCAGCCTTGCAACCATTGCCAACAGTCCCAAACACCCAGCGTGTTTACTAACGCTACCAAGATCTGCCAGCGTTTCCATTTTCAGCCTTCGGTGAAGCCATTGTACCAGCGTTTTCAGCATTCATGAACAGCAGCAGATTCAGCCCTAGACATTGCAGAAGATCATCATTTTCAGCATCTCAAAACGCACCCAAAACCAGTGTTTTCAGCAGTCCCAAACAGTCCCAGATTTTCAGCCATAGCGTTTTTATGGACAGTAATTAGAAGACCGCAGATTTCAGCCCTTAAGTCGTCGTCGTCCCCATCGTTGTCACCGACATAGTCCCAAGTTGCATCAGTTTCCATGCATCATCATTGTACCACTTTGTGCAATCAATAGTAGACCACTCTCACCGACGAGAGTGGGGCCTTCGGAGGAGGGTTTTACGTCTCTGGTGTCGTATCTCTCTTCTCTCTCTATCTCTCAGTCTCATACACTTGCACGCACAGTGTCTATTCACTTTGTTTGTGATCATAGCATTCTCTCATTAAGAACGGAAGGCTCTACCTTCCATAAGAACAAAAGGAACCTTGAGCACAGTTCGGAGCACTCATCTTGAGCAAAGCGCAAACATTCATTCCGCTACACCTTACATTGGTATCAGAGCTTTGGCAGTGTTCTGTATCACTCAAGGAAAGAACCACAAGAAATTTTTTTGCTTGTTGCGGTTGCACGAACCAAAGTTCGCTTGGGCGTGTCGATTCTTAATCGTGTTTTTGAAGAGTGACAGGAATCCCAGGAAGAAAGAAGGGCTTGTCCAGCCTCCCCTTGTGTCTCTTTTCACTCATTGAGAGCGGACCGTGCACTTAGCGGCTGGCCAATCGATGTGAGGTGGGAAAAAAAACCTTGGTGTGAGCGCAAGGCCACCAAGGGGTGCGCCCGCGGAAGGAGTAGAACTCGGGTGAACAGAAGATCCTTCTCAAACACGGTTTGCAAGCGAAAGTAAACCTCAAGACCCTCAAGAACCTCAAGAACCTCAAGACCCAAGTTCCTCGTGAACTTAAGAACCAAAGATCATAGTGCATGGTCATCACCCGAAGCGGAATGAATACTTCGCATACAGGTGATGAGCATGAGAGAGGTGACGAAGGATTTTTCCCACCAAGAGATTTTTCCGACCCTCCCCCTTCGCCATCTACGCCACGAGTTGTACTAACTCCTATGGAGATGATGGTCAAGTCAATGATGGACATGATGCTTGCACAACAAGAAGCGACTCGCATTACTTTGGAACGCAATGAAAGAAATGCAATACAACAACAAGAAGCGAATCGAGTTGCGTTGGCACAACAAGAAACAAATCGCCTTGCTTTCGAACGCGAGCGCGATGAATGAAATGAACGAAAAGCAGAAAGGGAGGCAGAGCGTGAAGCTCAAAGAGAGCTACGCACTCAAGAATTCCTTCGACAAGTGCTAGCCTCGAAATCCGAACCACCCAAGGATCGTGGGAGTTCATCAAGTGGCGCAAGCCAGATGCGGATTCCAACCATCCAGTCACAGAGAAGTTGACTTTCAGTAAGTATGATGGTAAGATGGATGCTATGATTATTCATTCTTGGTTGCATCAATTTAATGCTTATTTTGCGACAACTAAGAAGATCGGAAAATGCAAAGTTTTAAACGGCAGCTATGTACCTTGCCGTGATGCCATCAATTAGTTACACGCGTGGCAAGAGGCACAGCTAGCTGCGCACCTAGAGGAAGCCGACGAATTCACGCCCCTTTCTTTCAATTGGGCTGATTTCCAAGACAAGCTCAAGGCGCGGGTTATGCCACCTCAGTACCCGCACGATTGAAGAACGATTGGCGCGTTCTCAAGCAAAATGGTATGCCGGTTATGTCCTTTTCTAATCGTGTTTTACAGCTAGGTACCCAATTACGCAAGTCGGATGATGAACGCAAAGAGGCATTCCTTTATGGATTGGTAGACGAGTATATCAAGTACGATGTCGAGGTGCTGGATCCAATCGATCTCAACAAGGCGGTAGCGATTGCTCTCGCACAGGAGATGAAGCACAACAAGGGAAAGCCTAAGGAGAACAAGACTTCCACAAGTACCTCGCAGACTTCTCAGAACCCCTCAGAACGGTAAGAATGGTAACTCTTCTAACCAATCTTCCAACAGTCTCTCAGAAAAGAATTCTTCCAATGAATCTAAGGGTAAGGCTAACACAATTGCTAAACCTAAGCTTACTCCAGATAAAAAGGTAGCACAAGGAATTGTAGGAGGATACATCACGTCGGAACAGCAAAGCACTTATTCTAAGGAAGGTCGTTGTTTTCATTGTCGCATTAAGGGTCACATAAATAGAACATGTCCTAAGCTTGAATCGTATGAATTTAAAGAATCCACAGAACCCACTTCCTCTGTTAATGCAATTAATGATAACACGAGTGTGCCCCAAGTTTCTCATGACCCTCCCATTGATGATTCTCTCATTAAATGTTATGGTCGTACGTCGGGGCAGCGTTTTGTCATATTGTTTGACCCAGGTAGTATGTATGATGTGATCAGTCCCTCTCTTGTTGAGAGAGCCCGCCTCGAAGTTAGTCAGAGATCTCCTATCGAGGTCTTTGGTTTCCTTCCCGGTATGGAAGCTCTCATCACGGAGGAGTGCCTTGATGTGTTGTTTGCAATTCAAAAAGCTGCCTTCACTAGAAGATTTGTTGTTTCTCCTCTCAGGATGTGATATGATTTTGGGCATTCGATGGTTTCGTGATGCTAACCCTCTCATTGATTGGGAGGCTAACACTTTCACTCTCAATGCCAAAAGTGATTCTCCCATTGTCATTCATGGAGAAGACATTGTTCATTCTCCATCTCTCATTGCTAATATGCAGGACAAGATTGAAAGGATTCAGGAGAAGGAGACTCTCTCAGTCTCTTTTTCTCCAAAGTATGACACACAGGATTTGCATGATTGTGAGCAGCATGATGATTTGATTGACAATGATAAGCATGATGATTTGGATGTTAAAGACAAGCATGATGATTTGCATGATCACGATGTGATTTTTCACAAGCATGATGAGTTGCATGAAGAAGATGTGATTGTTCACAAGGATGATGTGTTAGTTGATTCTTTTTCTAGCGAAGCTAACCTTGTTGCAGATTTGATTAATCCCGAAGGATCGATCTTGACTCTCGAGCCTAGGTCCAAAGAACCCTCATAGGAAGTATTATGTGTTCGCATGATTGATACACACGCATTGTTCGAATGTTTCATTCGTGACCGTTTCTTGTATTTTAGTCGGCATCGTTATGTGATCCCTTTTCTTAGGCATTACATATGTATGTTGAGCATGTTTTCTCTCGTGGATGAGCACGAATGTATGCGGATTTTTCATGAAAAGCTGAAAAGTATGTATGTAAGGAAGTCACATTCTATGTCTCTTCCTTGGCATGACACAGTTTCCAAACGAGCACATGAAAGTATGAGCACCAAGCATGGGCATTTCCGTTGTGAATTTCCACAGTTGCTTGCTCTAGATCATAAGAGAAAGATTCGATCTTATTGTTTGCGTGAATGTGGTGAACGGTTTAGCACTCCCTCTCTTTGTTCATCTACATTGCATGCAGAGTCTTTGAGGAAAACAAGATTTTTTTCACTCACTTCACATGGAATGGGTATGTTCATGGTTTTTTGTTGGAAATGGTTTCAGGAATTTTCAGCCATGGAGATTCTTGAAGAAGAAAGAAGCACGACTCTAGACGAAGTTGAAGCATTGAAGGAGCCACAGAAGACTTTGTCGCTTTCGGCGCGGCCCAAAGAAGCATGCGTTGCAGACCTTTATGAAGTTCAAGTACTGCACGACCCACACATCAGAGTGGGCCTGCGAAGAGTCCCTTCCAGGATTCCGATGCTATTGGCGATCTCCCTCGACGCCATACAGTTCGGTACCAGTACCTCACTTTGAAAAGGAGGGGATGTCACGTGACACATCCAACACTATGTGTCCGTGGACAAGCTACAACATAACACGGTTCAGTCAATCCAGTCAGTCTAGATTAGAAGTGATGTGACACTTTTGTGAGTCTATTCGTAGACCGTGCATGCCCAGTCGCTTAGTGTAGATGCATATCCTCTGGTTGTACACAACATGATCATCGGTATTTTCATCAGAATCCATTAGATTCCATCAAGGGATTTTTCAGTGTATGTAGCCTATTTTCCCTATTTTTGACATTTTTCACTTGTTAATTTAAGGGACTTTCCAACAAAAGTAGGTAGGGCAATTTGCTAAGTTTGTATATAAGCAAACCAAAGCTAGCACTCTTGGGCGGATGAGCAAGGAGCACAAAAGGCCCTAGGCAGCAGGTACTCCCTCTCTCTCAGCAAGAACCCCGCAGCACCCCCAACCTTGGCGTTTTCCATCCCCTAAGCCTAGCGTTTTTTGTCATCGCCCACACCTCCCCCAAGCTGGCGTTTCAGCCTTGCAACCATCGCCAACAGTCCCAGATGCCCAGCGTTTTTACTAACCCTACCAAGATCTGCCAGCGTTTTCATTTTCAGCCTTCGGTGAAGCCATTGTATCAGCGTTTTCAGCATTCATGAACAGCAGCAGATTCAGCCCTAGACATTGCAGAAGATCATCATTTTCAGCATCTCAAAACGCAACCAAAACCAGCGTTTTCAGCAGTCCCAAACAGTCCCAGATTTTCAGCCATAGCGTTTTTATGGACAGCAATCAGAAGACCTCAGATTTCAGCCCTTAAGTCGTCGTTGTCGTCCCCGTCGTTGTCACTGACATAGTCCCAAGTAGCATCAATTTCCATGTATCATCATTGTACCACTTTGTGCAATCAATAGTAGACCACTCTCGCCGACGAGAGTAGGGCCTTCGGAGGAGGGTTTTACAACGTCTCTGGTGTCCGTATCTCTCTTCTCTCTCTATCTCTCAGTTTCATCATACACTTGCACGCACAGTGTCCATTGGCTTTGTTTGTGATCATAGCATTCTCTCATTAAGAACGGAAGGCTCTACCTTCCATAAGAACAAAAGGAACCTTGAGCACAGTTCGGAGCACTCATCTTGAGCAAAGCGCAAACATTCATTCCGCTGCACCTAACAGTTCTGTATCTTTTTTATGAGAGAGGAGCATGCCTTGCTGTATTCTTGTTCTTTGTGGTTTTTTCCGTAACTTTGGGGTTTCCACTAGTAATTTAAGCTAAAAGGGAAAGTGTGTATGCATGTGCATTCATTTTAGCTTTGTGGAGAGAAGCATAAAGAGGTTAAGTTGGGGAACCGTTGTGTTTTTTCTTGTGATTGTGTGTGCAATATGCATGTGTGTGACTATTCATGGCTTTGCAAAAGCACATTTGTTGGTGAAGAATTACTCTGCAAACTAGTTGGAAATGCAAAATGCCTCTCGAATAGGGTTTTTTTAAAAGCTACTCAACTTATTTTGTGTATGCCTTTTCTAATTAAAAAAAAGAAGTAAATAATGGTTTGTTTTATCTAGTTTTGTTTAATAGCAAATAAAGTGTTTTTTTTCTGTTTTCCCTTGTGTCTCTTGCTTTTGTAGTTTTACGAGTGTTTTATCCCCTCTTATAATTCGTGAGTTCAGACTATTCTGAACTTACGAAGGTATATATATATATGTTGCATCAGAGTGCACACTTTGCTGGGGCCCCACCCTTTTGGCACGCCGGCTGATTGCTTCTACTTATGTGTTGCTGTTGCTGCCATTGCTATGAGGCTGTATCACATATGTGGGTGTTGTCCTCATGCTCAGGATTTTTTTCATAAAGTTAGGTTTCCTTCGCATCAACTTTGGAAGATTTTTCTGGCATTTTGGCCAATGGAACCCAACTTTACCAAGTATTGCATATTTTTGCACGTGCATGCAGTCTTGGGATTTAGACTATTTATCAGATGCGAAATCGTCTTCAGCTGGCATTTTGTCACGGCAGCAATTCTTTTGGTTTGCACTACCCATACTTTTGTACCCAGCTGCTTCAGTCTCTCTGTGATTGTCTGCATGTGGGGGATGTTCCACTCCAGCAGTTTGAGGTCTTTCATGATTGTACATGGCCACCAGTTTAGAGTGGCTTTAACTTGTACGTAATTTTAATCAATTCAAACTTGGTCACCAAGAGAAAGTGTGCGTGCGTGCACATGCGTGCATGTGTTCTAGTTTGGGGGAGATTCCCACTGGATAATTGATTTCTTTACAATCATCGTTGCCTTTTTTTGGTTATTTTTGAAGAACACATGGCGATGACATTACCTGTTGATGTGGCAGGCTCTCTTTTGACTGGGATTCTGATGCTTTCATAGGCTACAGGTTAAAAAATTGGTTTACATCAATACGCAGGCGATTAAGGACTGCAAGTCTCACATTAGAGGCTCATCAACGGCCCACACTTAGTGACTTGTCAAACATTCGCTTAGTTGCAGAAGATCATGGAAGGTTTGTTTGTGTTTTAGTTATTTGTCTTCATACATCAAGAAGTAATACGAGCTTCAGAGAAGTTGGTCTTTGTACAGCATTGTGGGCAATGAAAGCTGTATATCTTCCAGAGAAGCTGAGCTTGACACGGAGGAGATGTGCCTGAAAGAGATTTTCAAGATGTCTGTTGAAATGGATATCAACTCTCCTAGTTTTACATGGGAAAATCTGGTCTCATTACACCACACTCAACATGCTCATAGTAGTGGTAGCGAATATGACATGTCAAAGCCAGTAGAGGTTGTGGCCAGCAGTTGTGCATCTTACGATAGTGCTTTTAATCAAAGTTTTTAATTTGGCTTGGCATGTTGTGCATGTTGGATTGTATGCCCTCCCATCTCACAGTCACGGAAACTACTACTATCAAGTGCAAATTAAAAGCTAGGCTCATATAGAGCATTTCATTTTATTATGGTCACAAATATTAGAATTTCTCAAGTCCTTACCTTGTGAAGCTGTTTTAGTTGCAATGTACGTATACATGTTTGAAGCTAATTAATGTCCAGTTTTGACATAACCATGTTTACATCTCAAATCTAACGATGGTGCTTCCGACTTTCATGAGTTGATGTCGCGTTTTGTTGAATATTAAAACAATCCTGTAAAAAGTAGCCCGAGCAAATTTGTTCCTCCA
The DNA here is from genome assembly GCF_014529385.1 of Adiantum capillus-veneris. Classification (NCBI taxonomy): domain Eukaryota; kingdom Viridiplantae; phylum Streptophyta; class Polypodiopsida; order Polypodiales; family Pteridaceae; genus Adiantum; species Adiantum capillus-veneris. The sequence goes on from NW_028221711.1 coordinate 27,973, forward strand.
TAAACATTATTTGTTAACTGTACTCTTCAACACCTTACCGCCAAAAGACTCATCAACAAGACAAAAGTCACACTCAAATATCCATGTAACAACATAAGTTCATTGAAGAACATTGTTCTAAAGCACATTATAGTGGCCATGGCTTACTAAGCCATGGCCCACTATAATGTGCTTAAGAACAAATGTACTTCAATGAACTTAATGTTGTTACATGGATATTTGAGTGTGACTTTGTCTTGTTGATGAGTCTTTTCCGGTAAGGTGTTGAAGAGTACAGTTAAAAATAATGTTTATGAGGAACAAATTTGCTCGGGCTACTTTTTACAGATTGTTTTAATATTCAACAAACCGCGACATCCAACTCATGAAAGTCGGAAGCACCATCGTTAGATTTGAGATGAAACATGGTTATGTCAAAATGACATTAATTAGCTTCAAACATGTATCGTACATTGCAACTAAAACAGCTTCACAAGGTAGGAGCCTTGAGAAATTCTAATATTGTGACCATAATAAAATGAAAAGCTCTATATGAGCCTAGCTTTTAATTTGCACTTGATAGTAGTAGTTTCCGTGACTGTGAGATGGAGGGCATACAATCCAACATGCACAACATGCCAAGCCAAATTAAAAACTTTGATTAAAAGCACTATCGTAAGATGCACAACTGCTGGCCACCAACCTCTACTGGCTTTGACATGTCATATTCGCTACCACTACTATGAGCATGTTGAGTGTGGTGTAATGAGACCAGATTTTCCCATGTAAAACTAGGAGAGTTGATATCCATTTCAACAGACATCTTGAAAATCTCTTTCAGGCACATCTCCTCCGTGTCAAGCTCAGCTTCTCTGGAAGATATACAGCTTTCATTGCCCACAATGCTGTACAAAGACCAACTTCTCTGAAGCTCGTATTACTTCTTGATGTATGAAGACAAATAACTAAAACACAAACAAACCTTCCATGATCTTCTGCAACTAAGCGAATGTTTGACAAGTCACTAAGTGTGGGCCGTTGATGAGCCTCTAATGTGAGACTTGCAGTCCTTAATCGCCTGCGTATTGATGTAAACCAATTTTTTAACCTGTAGCCTATGAAAGCATCAGAATCCCCAGTCCAAAAGAGAGCCTGCCACATCAACAGGTAATGTCATCGCCATGTGTTCTTCAAACATAACCAAAAAAAGGCAACGATGATTGTAAAGAAATCAATTATCCAGTGGAATCTCCCCCCAAACTAGAACACATGCACGCATGTGCACGCACGCACACTTTCTCTTGGTGACCAAGTTTGAATTGATTAAAATTACGTACAAGTTAAAGCCACTCTAAACTGGTGGCCATGTACAATCATGAAAGACCTCAAACTGCTGGAGTGGAACATCCCCCACATGCAGACAATCACAGAGAGACTGAAGCAGCTGGGTACAAAAGTATGGGTAGTGCAAACCAAAAGAATTGCTGCCGTGACAAAATGCCAGCTGAAGACGATTTCGCATCTGATAAATAGTCTAAATCCCAAGACTGCATGCACGTGCAAAAATATGCAATACTTGGTAAAGTTGGGTTCCATTGGCCAAAATGCCAGAAAAATCTTCCAAAGTTGATGCGAAGGAAACCTAACTTTATGAAAAAAATCCTGAGCATGAGGACAACACCACATATGTGATACAGCCTCATAGCAATGGCAGCAACAGCAACACATAAGTAGAAGCAATCAGCCGGCGTGCCAAAAGGGTGGGGCCCCAGCAAAGTGTGCACCTCTGATGCAACATATATATATATACCTTCGTAAGTTCAGAATAGTCTGAACTCACGAATTATAAGAGGGGATAAAACACTCGTAAAACTACAAAAGCAAGAGACACAAGGGAAAACAGAAAAAAAACACTTTATTTGCTATTAAACAAAACTAGATAAAACAAACCATTATTTACTTCTTTTTTTAAATTAGAAAAGGCATACACAAAATAAGTTGAGTAGCTTTTAAAAAAACCCTATTCGAGAGGCATTTTGCATTTCCAACTAGTTTGCAGAGTAATTCTTCACCAACAAATGTGCTTTTGCAAAGCCATGAATAGTCACACACATGCATATTGCACACACAATCACAAGAAAAAACACAACGGTTCCCCAACTTAACCTCTTTATGCTTCTCTCCACAAAGCTAAAATGAATGCACATGCATACACACTTTCCCTTTTAGCTTAACTTAAATACTAGTGGAAACCCCAAAGTTACGGAAAAACCACAAAGAACAAGAATACAGCAAGGCATGCTCCTCTCTCATAAAAAAGATACAGAACTGTTAGGTGCAGCGGAATGAATGTTTGCGCTTTGCTCAAGATGAGTGCTCCGAACTGTGCTCAAGGTTCCTTTTGTTCTTATGGAAGGTAGAGCCTTCCGTTCTTAATGAGAGAATGCTATGATCACAAACAAAGCCAATGGACACTGTGCGTGCAAGTGTATGAAACTGAGAGATAGAGAGAGAAGAGAGATACGACACCAGAGACGTTGTAAAACCCTCCTCCGAAGGCCCTACTCTCGTCGGCGAGAGTGGTCTACTATTGATTGCACAAAGTGGTACAATGATGATACATGGAAATTGATGCTACTTGGGACTATGTCAGTGACAACGACGGGGACGACAACGACGACTTAAGGGCTGAAATCTGAGGTCTTCTGATTGCTGTCCATAAAAACGCTATGGCTGAAAATCTGGGACTGTTTGGGACTGCTGAAAACGCTGGTTTTGGTTGCGTTTTGAGATGCTGAAAATGATGATCTTCTGCAATGTCTAGGGCTGAATCTGCTGCTGTTCATGAATGCTGAAAACGCTGATACAATGGCTTCACCGAAGGCTGAAAATGAAAACGCTGGCAGATCTTGGTAGGGTTAGTAAAAACGCTGGCATCTGGGACTGTTGGCGATGGTTGCAAGGCTGAAACGCCAGCTTGGGGGAGGTGTGGGCGATGACAAAAAACGCTAGGCTTAGGGGATGGAAAACGCCAAGGTTGGGGTGCTGCGGGGTTCTTGCTGAGAGAGAGGGAGTACCTGCTGCCTAGGGCCTTTTGTGCTCCTTGCTCATCCGCCCAAGAGTGCTAGCTTTGGTTTGCTTATATACAAACTTAGCAAAATTGCCCTACCTACTTTTGTTGGAAAGTCCCTTAAATTAACAAGTGAAAAATGTCAAAAATAGGGAAAATAGGCTACATACACTGAAAAATCCCTTGATGGAATCTAATGGATTCTGATGAAAATACCGATGATCATGTTGTGTACAACCAGAGGATATGCATCTACACTAAGCGACTGGGCATGCACGGTCTACGAATAGACTCACAAAAGTGTCACATCACTTCTAATCTAGACTGACTGGATTGACTGAACCGTGTTATGTTGTAGCTTGTCCACGGACACATAGTGTTGGATGTGTCACGTGACATCCCCTCCTTTTCAAAGTGAGGTACTGGTACCGAACTGTATGGCGTCGAGGGAGATCGCCAATAGCATCCGGAATCCTGGAAGGGACTCTTCGCAGGCCCACTCTGATGTGTGGGTCGTGCAGTACTTGAACTTCATAAAGGTCTGCAACGCATGCTTCTTTGGGCCGCGCCGAAAGCGACAAAGTCTTCTGTGGCTCCTTCAATGCTTCAACTTCGTCTAGAGTCGTGCTTCTTTCTTCTTCAAGAATCTCCATGGCTGAAAATTCCTGAAACCATTTCCAACAAAAAACCATGAACATACCCATTCCATGTGAAGTGAGTGAAAAAAATCTTGTTTTTCCTCAAAGACTCTGCATGCAATGTAATGAACAAAGAGAGGGAGTGCTAAACCGTTCACCACATTCACGCAAACAATAAGATCGAATCTTTCTCTTATGATCTAGAGCAAGCAACTGTGGAAATTCACAACGGAAATGCCCATGCTTGGTGCTCATACTTTCATGTGCTCGTTTGGAAACTGTGTCATGCCAAGGAAGAGACATAGAATGTGACTTCCTTACATACATACTTTTCAGCTTTTCATGAAAAATCCGCATACATTCGTGCTCATCCACGAGAGAAACATGCTCAACATACAATATGTAATGCCTAAGAAAAGGGATCACATAACGATGCCGACTAAAATACAAGAAACGGTCACGAATGAAACATTCGAACAATGCGTGTGTATCAATCATGCGAACACATAATACTTCCTATGAGGGTTCTTTGGACCTAGGCTCGAGAGTCAAGATCGATCCTTCGGGATTAATCAAATCTGCAACAAGGTTAGCTTCGCTAGAAAAAGAATCAACTAACACATCATCCTTGTGAACAATCACATCTTCTTCATGCAACTCATCATGCTTGTGAAAAATCACATCGTGATCATGCAAATCATCATGCTTGTCTTTAACATCCAAATCATCATGCTTATCATTGTCAATCAAATCATCATGCTGCTCACAATCATGCAAATCCTGTGTGTCATACTTTGGAGAAAAAGAGACTGAGAGAGTCTCCTTCTCCTGAATCCTTTCAATCTTGTCCTGCATATTAGCAATGAGAGATGGAGAATGAACAATGTCTTCTCCATGAATGACAATGGGAGAATCACTTTTGGCATTGAGAGTGAAAGTGTTAGCCTCCCAATCAATGAGGGTGTTAGCATCACGAAACCATCGAATGCCCAAAATCATATCACATCCTGAGAGGAGAAACAACAAATCTTCTAGTGAAGGCAGCTTTTTGAATTGCAAACAACACATCAAGGCACTCCTCCGTGATGAGAGCTTCCATACCGGGAAGGAAACCAAAGACCTCGATAGGAGATCTCTGACTAACTTCGAGGCGGGCTCTCTCAACAAGAGAGGGACTGATCACATCATACATACTACCTGGGTCAAACAATATGACAAAACGCTGCCCCGACGTACGACCATAACATTTAATGAGAGAATCATCAATGGGAGGGTCATGAGAAACTTGGGGCACACTCGTGTTATCATTAATTGCATTAACAGAGGAAGTGGGTTCTGTGGATTCTTTAAATTCATACGATTCAAGCTTAGGACATGTTCTATTTATGTGACCCTTAATGCGACAATGAAAACAACGACCTTCCTTAGAATAAGTGCTTTGCTGTTCCGACGTGATGTATCCTCCTACAATTCCTTGTGCTACCTTTTTATCTGGAGTAAGCTTAGGTTTAGCAATTGTGTTAGCCTTACCCTTAGATTCATTGGAAGAATTCTTTTCTGAGAGACTGTTGGAAGATTGGTTAGAAGAGTTACCATTCTTACCGTTCTGAGGGGTTCTGAGAAGTCTGCGAGGTACTTGTGGAAGTCTTGTTCTCCTTAGGCTTTCCCTTGTTGTGCTTCATCTCCTGTGCGAGAGCAATCGCTACCGCCTTGTTGAGATCGATTGGATCCAGCACCTCGACATCGTACTTGATATACTCGTCTACCAATCCATAAAGGAATGCCTCTTTGCGTTCATCATCCGACTTGCGTAATTGGGTACCTAGCTGTAAAACACGATTAGAAAAGGACATAACCGGCATACCATTTTGCTTGAGAACGCGCCAATCGTTCTTCAATCGTGCGAGGTACTGAGGTGGCATAACCCGCGCCTTGAGCTTGTCTTGGAAATCAGCCCAATTGAAAGAAAGGGGCGTGAATTCGTCGGCTTCCTCTAGGTGCGCAGCTAGCTGTGCCTCTTGCCACGCGTGTAACTAATTGATGGCATCACCGGCAAGGTACATAGCTGCCGTTAAAACTTTGCATTTTCCGATCTTCTTAGTTGTCGCAAAATAAGCATTAAATTGATGCAACCAAGAATGAATAATCATAGCATCCATCTTACCATCATACTTACTGAAAGTCAACTTCTCTGTGACTGGATGGTTGGAATCCGCATCTGGCTTGCGCCACTTGATGAACTCCCACGATCCTTGGGTGGTTCGGATTTCGAGGCTAGCACTTGTCGAAGGAATTCTTGAGTGCGTAGCTCTCTTTGAGCTTCACGCTCTGCCTCCCTTTCTGCTTTTCGTTCATTTCATTCATCGCGCTCGCGTTCGAAAGCAAGGCGATTTGTTTCTTGTTGTGCCAACGCAACTCGATTCGCTTCTTGTTGTTGTATTGCATTTCTTTCATTGCGTTCCAAAGTAATGCGAGTCGCTTCTTGTTGTGCAAGCATCATGTCCATCATTGACTTGACCATCATCTCCATAGGAGTTAGTACAACTCGTGGCGTAGATGGCGAAGGGGGAGGGTCGGAAAAATCTCTTGGTGGGAAAAATCCTTCGTCACCTCTCTCATGCTCATCACCTGTATGCGAAGTATTCATTCCGCTTCGGGTGATGACCATGCACTATGATCTTTGGTTCTTAAGTTCACGAGGAACTTGGGTTCTTGAGGTTCTTGAGGTTCTTGAGGGTCTTGAGGTTTACTTTCGCTTGCAAACCGTGTTTGAGAAGGATCTTCTGTTCACCCGAGTTCTACTCCTTCCCGCGGGCGCACCCCTTGGTGGCCTTGCGCTCACACCAAGGTTTCTTTTTCCCACCTCACATCGATTGGCCAGCCGCTAAGTGCACGGTCCGCTCTCAATGAGTGAAAAGAGACACAAGGGGAGGCTGGACAAGCCCTTCTTTCCTGGGATTCCTGTCACTCTTCAAAAACACGATTAAGAATCGACACGCCCAAGCGAACTTTGGTTCGTGCAACCGCAACAAGCAAAAAAATTTCTTGTGGTTCTTTCCTTGAGTGATACAGAACACTGCCAAAGCTCTGATACCAATGTAAGGTGTAGCGGAATGAATGTTTGCGCTTTGCTCAAGATGAGTGCTCCGAACTGTGCTCAAGGTTCCTTTTGTTCTTATGGAAGGTAGAGCCTTCCGTTCTTAATGAGAGAATGCTATGATCACAAACAAAGTGAATAGACACTGTGCGTGCAAGTGTATGAGACTGAGAGATAGAGAGAGAAGAGAGATACGACACCAGAGACGTAAAACCCTCCTCCGAAGGCCCCACTCTCGTCGGTGAGAGTGGTCTACTATTGATTGCACAAAGTGGTACAATGATGATGCATGGAAACTGATGCAACTTGGGACTATGTCGGTGACAACGATGGGGACGACGACGACTTAAGGGCTGAAATCTGCGGTCTTCTAATTACTGTCCATAAAAACGCTATGGCTGAAAATCTGGGACTGTTTGGGACTGCTGAAAACACTGGTTTTGGGTGCGTTTTGAGATGCTGAAAATGATGATCTTCTGCAATGTCTAGGGCTGAATCTGCTGCTGTTCATGAATGCTGAAAACGCTGGTACAATGGCTTCACCGAAGGCTGAAAATGGAAACGCTGGCAGATCTTGGTAGCGTTAGTAAACACGCTGGGTGTTTGGGACTGTTGGCAATGGTTGCAAGGCTGAAAACGCCAGCTTGGGGGAGGTGTGGGCGATGACCAAAAACGCTAGACTTAGGAGATGGAAAACGCCAAGGTTGGGGGTGCTACGGGGTTCTTGCTGAGAGAGAGGGAGTACCTGCTGCCTGGGGCCTGTTGTGCTCCTTGCTCATCTGCCCAAGAGTGCTAGCTTTGGTTTGCTTATACACAAACTTAGCAAAATTGCCCTACCTACTTTTGTTGGAAAGTCACTTAAATTAATAAGTGAAAAATGTCAAAAATAGGAAAAATAGGCTAAATGCACTGGAAAAATCCCTTGATGGAATCTGATGGATTCTGATGGGAATACCGATGATCATGCTGTGTGCAACGAGAGGATATGCATCTACACTAAGTGACTGGGCATGCACGGTCTACGAATAGACTCACAAAAGTGCCATATCACTTCTAATCTAGACTGACTGGATTGACTAAACCCTGTTATGTTGTAGCTTGTCCACGGACACATAGGGTTGGATGTGTCACGTGACAAGAATAGAGCCAATAACCTAAGAACGAAAGATGTATAGTTCCAAAATGCAATGTGCAACATCTCCCACTTCCACAGGCTATTCCACAGCACTCTACCCAACAAGCTAATGCGCTTTTTAAGTTGGTTAACATCGACCTTTGCAGGCCTATGCATACTTCATCCCTTAGGCGGAGCTCTATTGGTAGTTGATTTTGGCTTTACTTCGGTATACTTCTTCAGGCACAAGGACGAAGCTTTTGAGATCTTCAAGAATTGGTGGACTCTACTAGAGAAGGAGAGGCAAAGAGGTGTCTGCGAACAAGGAGAATTCACCTTCAATGCTTTTGTATAGTATTGTGCAGACCATAGCACCCAACATGATCTTGCAAATACTAGGTCACCCTCTAAGAATTGTAATGGAACAAAAGAATAGGACTTTGATGGAGATAAACCGAACTATGCTTGAGCATCGGGATTTGCTCGAGTGTTTGTGGACCGAGGCTGTTGCTACAAATGTTCATCCCCTCAATCTATCACAAACGGGAGCACACAGCAATATAAAATACATTCGGATAAATAGGATTTATCACTTATTACTGAAGCCAGAGGATATAGAGAGAAACAGATAAAGAGAGAGATAGAGAGTGAGAAGATTGACACGATACTGGGGACCAGAAGATGGGTTGGTCCCCCCCCCGTAATAGTATCTTTATTACTGAGGAGAAGTCTATACAAGCACTTGAACCGAACGTATTACCGCGTTCGTTCTAGAATAAGACTTGATGGTTGCCGGAAGCCTCGGCTTCCAATTCCTAGGGCAAAACCCTATTCCAAGGAAACTTCCGTTCCTTATTCCAAATCCTTGAGAACCAAGGTTCTCGCCTCTGGATCTCACCTTCCAGACTCAGAGCATGACATCCCTGCAACTGTCTTTTCCAACTCTGTTTCCAAAGTCCTCTTCCCTCAGAACAACTCTGCTTTCCCGGACACGAAGTACTTACTTGGGAATCCCAACTTCCGGATCACAACTTAAGAGACTACTTCTCTCCGATCCGTGGATCTACTTCCCAAACTCGGGTACGAAACCCTTGGGCTGATCTGGCTCTAGTTCCTCAGAGCGCTTTTCTCTTGTAGAGGCTCATGCCTTCCTCTGCTCCTACTCCCTCACGAAGAGGAAGTACACCTGCAATCAAATACTCAAAGATCATAGCATGAAAATCGTTACCTTCAAAGTCTCGACGCTCAAAACGCAACTCGGTTCTCGAAAAGCAATTCCTCGCAAGAGATCTCTACATAGAAAATCCTCTCTTCCAATCCTACACACAAAAGAGGTGTGTTCTCGAGTTCCTTCTCGTAAAACAGCCCCGTCTACGACGTTTATGGGCTGAAAACAGAGAAAAACAACAGCTTGTCGTGATGGAAACACGCTCTGTAGGCACTTCTTCGCGAGAGAACTTGCGCACTGGGTCTTGGCGACATCGGGTACACTTTTGGGGCAGCCATGGGTATCACCGGCAAACGTCTTCTTTGCGGGTGAACTCTGCAGCAAGATCTCCTTCTTGCAAAACTGATCCTCCCCTCTGAGTGAGGGCATGTGATGCTTTTATAGCTCCTAGCCACGGGCACAAATAGCTGCTCACGTAGAGATTGCAGCCGTTTTTTTTTTTTCAAAAAAAAAATTCCCTTTTTTTTTGTTGTTCTGTCCGAAAAAGAGAGAGAAAACGTTGGCTGATCTGTGGCCTTATTTATCAGATGGCTGCCCACTTATTAAATGGGCGGCCGGCGTATTTTAAAAATAGTCTGAATCTGCCCAAAAACTCAATAAAACCTTATAAGTTAAAAACAATACGTTCACAGCACTTCCCAGGCGTCCCTGGATGCAATCACACACACAGTTGCAATGCAAACATAGACTTCCTCGCGGGAAAGCATCTGCTTTCCCGAAAAGCAATCCCGCTTTCTCAGAAAGCATCTGTTTTTCCTCAAAGTTTCCTCTGAACCCATCTTCATTCAAGTGCTTGCTTTTCCTTGTGCACAATTCCAACACAGTTCGGAATTTCCTCGACTATGGATATCCCCTTTCCGATGCACCTGCCACCCACCTTGTGACGCATCAGGAATACCCATCACCTAGTCCTTTCCTACCGAACTTACAGTACAGTCTCCTTCACGATGCTCTATGTCACCCATCCTATGACGCATCAAAGATGTCCGTTCCCGGATGGTCGGATACTTCTTTCCAATGCTCCCTATCACCCATCCGATGTGACGCATCAGAAGTACCCGTTCCTGGTGGCCTTACAGATATTCCCGTTCTCAGTGCTCCCGTCATTACTTTGAATGACGCACTAGGAATACTCTGTACTCGGATGTCTCCAGTGAGAAAATCCCTCTCACTTAAAATTCCAATAATTCATTTAGAATTATTTTTCATGTTGTTCCAAGCGAGAAAACCCTCTCACTTATAAATCCAATAATTCATTTAGAATTATTTTTCTGTCAGATAAAGCCAATTTAGCAACACAACCGGTCTCCTTCAACTTCGTTCCTTCGTCATACTCCATTTGAGATGCACTTTAATAGAAAACCTAATGTCTCTCGGTTTCAACTTTTGGAAACGATGCCTATCCACGTTCTGAAGAAGCAAAGGGGAAAATTTAATTTGAAGTCTTAACTCTGCTAGAGAAGGACACAGGCAAGCATGTGCGTGCAAAGAAGGGGAGAGGTCACCTCCTATGCTTTTGTACAGTATCGTACAGAGCATAGCATCCAGCATAAGCTTGTGAAGACTCTAAAATTTCCTTCACGAAAGGATCAAAGAGGTGATATCCTTGGATTGAAGCAATGTGTTGAGTTTGGATTGAAGATGGTCATTGCAAAAAGGGATACGTTGCTAGTCATGAATCAATTGCTTGGTTTGTGGAATGTTAAGAAAGACGATTTGAAGAAGTGATTCTATGGCATCAAGAAGATTTTACATGAGTTTGAGAAGATACAGTTTAAGCATGTTACTCGTGAGCAGAATAAAGAAGCTGATGGGTTGGCTAGGGACAAGTTGGATGCCTTGGTAGCTCTTTCAAAGGTCAAGGAAGCCTTGTATGCAGGACGGGAATCATTACAAGATGTAGAAGTATTTCTTGGTAAAGGGCAATGTTCAGAGGACATGTCAAAGATTCGACGTAAGAGAATAGTTGCAAAAGCAAGAAACTACACATTGATAGGTGAGGATCTCATGCTTTATGGCAAAGATAGCATTCTGAGAAAAGTGCCCTACAAAGAAGAAATAGGCTTGATTTTGAAGCACTACTTGTCTTTCGTATTTTGAGAGCAGGTTATTGTTGGCCCTCTATGATGAGAGATGCTTATTTTTGGTGCAAGTCATGCTATGAATGCCAAGTGTTTGCAAACCAAAAGCTTTTGGCTGAGCCTCAAAAAGCTAAAATGTCTTTTGATGCATCTGCAAAATGGGGGGTGGATGTTGTAGGTCCATGCCAAGGACCAACAATGGCAAAAATTATATCCTTGTGGCTGTGGAAGCAAAAGCTGTGAAAGATGTAACAGCAGGAAGAGTAGCCTCTTTTTTGTATGAATAGGTGTGTTGCAGGTTTGGAGCCCCTATGGTTATCATTTTTTATCGTGGACCCGGCTTCAAGGAAAACTTGTTGGTGCTCTGATGGAGAAATTGAAAATTCATCATAGGCATTCTTCTCCTTACTACCCACAATGCAATAGGCTGGTTGAAAACTGCAATGGTCAAATTGTGAAGATGCTATCAAAATATCTAGAGAGCATCCTAAAGAGTGGGACTTGGACTTGGAAGAGTGTTTGTGAGCTTATAGAACTGCGTATAGAGTGTCAACACAATTCACTCCATATGAGCTTGTTTATGGAAAGAAAGCTCTTATGCCCGTACAAGTGCAGTTGGATGCCTTGAAGTTGTTGTGCAAAATGCAAGATGCGCATAATGACAAACTGCATGAAAGAATTCTTTCTCTAGAGTTGTTGCAAATGAACAAAGAGAAAGCCAGTGATTATTAAATTCAACAAGAAGAGACAAGGATGGAGAAAATTAATAAGAGGCTGCCAAAGAAAGAGATTAAAGAGGGAGATCTGGTGATGAAGCATATATGACTCTCGCTTGGATTTCACTTTTCAAAAGAAGTTGAGGGACAAATGGTTGGGTCCATACAGAGTGAAGCGTGTATTTTCTAATGGCACATATGAGTTGGAAAATTGTCTGGTGAACGCTTGCCCTACAGAATAAATGGTTAGAGATTGAAGAAATACTTTGCAAGGGATGTGGTTCCAGATGCAAATAGTCTGTTGGTTGAGCATAAATGCTCTACCTAGAGGGTCGGCAATGATGATAGACCGCTTTTGGCATGTACTGAGTAGCGTGTATATGCATCCGGCATATGTACAAAAAATGTAAAATACATGCATTTGGGAGTTTTGCAAAGTTGTTTTGGGTTTGAAACATGATGCGATGTGTATACATTGTGAATAGTCAGGTTTGTGAGCCAACAACCGAGCACACGTACATGCCAGGACAGGGTATTGAGGCCTTGGATATAGTTCCATGTGGCTTCTTTTGGTTCTAGGGAATGTGTTGAAGCTTTCCAGAATGTAAATAATGCAAGTGGGAGGCGTGGGCACCCTCGACCCGCCCGAGAAGTCAATAATTGTCTATTTACGGTGCCTGATTTGCGATGATACGTGCACCGCCCTAGAAGTGGTCAAAAATGGAATGTGGAGATGTGGCAAAGGACTTTGAGTATCAAGGATCAAACATACAAAATTTGGTGAATTTTGGAGTTCGTTTGGGGTTTTTCCCGCAAAAAATGCCCATCCTGGATCAAAATTGGCCAAAACTTGCCAAAAAGGGTAAAAAAATGATCAAAAATAGTGTGAAAAGGGAGTAAATTGCCATATCACTCACGGTGCCATGAGTGTTCAAGCAAAAGGATAACTTTTGAAGCCAACACTCAGCACTTTCACCTCTCTATGTGCGGGAGGAAGCAGGGTTCCTACATGTGGTCTAATGCAGTCCTGTCGCGTTCGCATCCTGTTTTCGAGTGTGAAGAGTGAATGAGAGCTTTTTCTCTTCAATTTTGCACTTGGGAGAGTCTATGGAAGTTATGAGATTTCCATGGGTGTGTGTGCGCGAGGAATTGAGGGAAGAAGGTGCGCCTTTCTGCAAGACTATGTGACCCTATATCGGTGCCATTAGGGTTGGGGCTACTCCAAAGAGTCCAACAGAGTGGAGTTGGGTGAAGGTTTTGAGAGAGTGCCTTTTGTGGTTTTAGTTTTTTAATTTTAGATGGTTTTTCTTGTATATTTACGTCACCATCAAGTGTGATTTCAAGTGTTGATCAACTCGACTCACCTTGTAGTCTCTGCGGGCAAGCAAGGGCTTGTAGGTCGAAGTGTTTGGAGTTTGAATAGGGACCGTGGGGAGAATTTTCATTGAGCTCTTGAGTGGTGGTGTGTGGGGTGGAATTAAGTAAATTCCTTGTGTTGTGTTGAGTTGTGCACAGCGTCTTTTGCTCCATCAACGTGGTCATTAGCATAGAAACAATCTATCCTAGATAGATTCAGGCTCCCTGCTCTACGCTCAGACGTAGAGAATATGAGGCTATTTGGGGGCCATACAAAGACTCCATGCTGCCATACATCCAAAATCCTCATAGTCTACATAGGCGCTCACAAGCAGCTAACTCAGCCCCGTGAATTGTAGCATGGCTGTCTCCAATCCATTTGCTGGTTTCTTTCCCTTGATTTTTATTTAATTTTTGGGGACCCTCTTTTGAAATCAGAAATGTCCGGCCATTGCATAGTCAGTGGCCAATGACCGAGAGCTTCACCTACATGAGTCAAGGCAAAGCAGCCACAAGACAGGTGTGTCACGGGAAGGGGCACCACGTGCCAGCGGAAAAGAACAGCTTGAACAACTAAATAACAATTGAACAGAAAGAGATGCACGACACAAGACGGAGAGTGGTGGAGTTCCATCCCAAGAGAGCACTGGCCCCAAACATTGGCGCCCCTTTCGGTATTTCTTTACATTACTTGAACTCTGTACAACGCCGGTACTCCATCCTCTACACCTCACGCGGAGCATGCCAGAGAATGAGCCCTTGGCTCTTGGCCATGAAAAGCACTAACACGAAAAGCATCTAGCCTCAAAAGTTGCCGCCGAAAGCTGCTCAACGTTAATCACGAAAATCCGTATACATTCATTATGTCAACATGAATTGCAGAAATCCGTACAGTTGCCACGTCATCATGTCAGTGCGAATTCTGAGAATCCGTACAGCTACCATGTCATTAGTTCTCCACGTGTGTGTGTGTGTGTGTGTGTGTGTGTGTGTGTGTGTGTGTGTGTGTGTGTGTAGGGTTGCTTTATTTTAATGCCTTTGTCACTTGGGCCCCATCGGACGGGGTCCCATAAGTTGGTGGGAACTCTTCTTTAAAAATAGGCCACTCGGCAAGACTTTGTAAGTCGGCAAAACTTCTTCTGCTTCTTCTTCTTCTTAGGGTTTAGGCCCCTCGGCTTAAATCTGCAGGTTGGCTTCGTTCTTCAGTGACTTGACACGTCCGTAGTTTGTGGCATCCCTCCTTCGTGAAAGAAAGTAATTGTCCGCGATTACAACATATCTCAAGTTAGCTCAAAAACTTCCGATGGTCATTCCGAGGGACAATCAATTTTCTCATTCCCATCGGAGCTCTTGATTTCTTGGGTCGTTGGCTTCCCAGAAGAATCTCATCCAATAAGGAGTCTCTCTCTCTCGTGCTCACTCTCCTTGGTTTCTACGCTTCCGCATCATCGACTTTGACAAGTGGAACATAGAGAGAATGTTTGCCCATCGCATATGCTTTTCAAATAACTTTGACTGTGTCAAGAAGTATCACAAGGTCTGATGGTCTTCTGAACAACAAAATCAGCACCTAGTAGGTAGTGTTTCCAACTCGAAAGCGCATGAATCACGGGCAGTAGCTCTTTCTTATAGATTTGCATAGTCTTCTCTAGCCCTCGCAAAAATCTGCTTTCATAGGCTACTACCTGACCATCTTGCATTAACACGACCCCAATACTATTCCCACATGCGTCACACTGGACCACAAATGACTTCCTGAGATTTGGTAAAACAATTACTGGATCCAAAGTCGTAGGGGTGAAGCAATCTCGGCAAAGTTCCTGATAAACCTTCTATAGTAAGAACATAATCCCAAGAAGCTACGGACATCGTGCACAGTCTTAAAGTCTAGTCATGTCTTTATAATTTCAACCTTGGCAGGATCCATTCGAACACCATCCTTTGACACTATGTGGCCAAGAAAGTGGATCTCTTCCAAGAAGAATTCACTTTTCTTAGAATTGACAAGCAACCTGTGACTGTGTAGTTCTTCGAACACAATGGTCAAGTGACGCCTATGCTCCTCTTCATTCTTCGAATAGACTAACACGTCATCAAAGAATGTGCCAACAAACTTTTGATGTGGGCGGAAAATCCAGTTCATCATCCTATTGAACATGGCAGGAGCATTTGTAAGACCAAATGGCATCACTAGAAACTCATAAAGACCAAATGTCGTCTGACACGTAGTTTTATGCACATACTCTGGCTTGATAGAATCTAATGGTATCCACTCTTAAGATCTATCCAGCTGAAAATTGCCGCACCCTCTAGTTGGTCAAGAATATCATCAATCCTTGGGATAGGAAACTTGTTCTTGATGGTATTCTTATTCAACGCACGGAATCAATACGCATGCGCTAAGAGCCATCCTTCTTCTGCACTAAAATGCATTGGGGAGCAAAAGGGTGAAGAACTAGGTTGGATCAGCCCTTTTTATAACTGCTCGTGCTGTTTCTGAAATTGTGTCAGGCCAAGGAAGAGACATGTAAAAGCGATTGACAAAACGGACAATCGAAAAACGATGTGAATTCCTTGAATGCAAACTTTTTTTATTTTCGAGAGTGATCCGCATACATCCGTGCTCATCCATGAGTGAATCATGTGCATCGTACAATATGGCATGCCTATCAAAAGGGAACACGTAAAGACGGTGACGAAAATACAAGAAACCGTCACGAATGAAAAACTCGAACAATGTGTGCTGACTAATCATGCAAATACACAATACTTCCTGAGTGATTTCTTTGGACCTCGACTCGAGAGCCAAGATCGGTCCGTTGTAACTGATCGTATCTACAATGAGGTTAGATTCACTAGAAAAATCATCATCTAAACCATCATCCTTGCGAACAATCACATCTCTATCATGCAAAAAATGTGCGTCATGCTTTGAAGAAGAAAGGACTAAGAGAGTCTCCTTCTCCTGTTCCTTTTCAAGCTTCCCCTGCACATTAGAAATGAGAGGTAAAGAATGAAGATCCCCCTCACCACGAATGATAATGGAAGATTCACTTTTGGCATTTAGAGTGAGAGTATTGTTTGCCCAATCAATGAGAGGGTTAATCTCACGAAACCATCTAATGCCCAAAATCATATCACATCCTGAGAGAGAGGACACGACAAATTTTCTACGGAAGGAAGCTTGCTGAACAGTGAATAACACATCAAGGCACTCTCGTGTAATGAGAGAGTCCATACCACAACACCTTGAGAGGAGTTGTTGGCTAATCTCTAGACGGGCTCTCTCTACAAGAGAGTTACCAATCACATCATGCATACTACCTGAATCAAACAATATCACAAAACGTTGACCCTTCATATGACCATAACATTTAAAGAGAGACTCATCAATGTGTGTGTCAGAAACATGTGGAGACTCAGATTGGTTCACCAAAGTGCTTGGGGTAGCTGTCGGTGCTTTGGGTTCTTTAGGTGGTGTTGTCTTAGAACAAGCCTTCTTAATATGACCCTTGACGTGACATTGACAACATCGACCTTCCTTAGCATAAATGACTTGTTCTTCTGGCGTTATGTACCCTCCTATAATTCCTTGTGCAGCTTTTCATATCGGTGAGCTTAGGTTTAGCAAGTGTGTTAGCTTTACCCTTAGATTCATTTTGAGAGTTCTTTTCCGAAGGATGAGAGGAAGATTGGCTAGAAGAGTTACCATTCTTACCATTTTATTGTTCTTACCATTCCATGGGTTCTGAGGAGTCTGAGAGGTACTGTGAGAAGACTTGTTCTCCATAGGATTTCTTGTGTTGTGCTTCATCTCCTGTGCGAGAGCAATCGTGTCACGTGACACATCCCAACCCTATGTGTCCGTGGACAAGCTACACCACAGCAAGGTTCAGTCAGTCCAGTCAGTCTAGATTTAGCAGTGATCTGGCACTTTTGTGAGTCTATTCGTAGACCGTGCATGCGCAGTCACTGAGTGTAGATGCATATCCTCCAGTTGCACGCAGCATGATCATCAGTATTCCCTTCAGAATCCATCAGATTCAGTCAAGGGAATTTTCCAGTGCATTTAGCCTATTTTTTCTATTTTTGGTTATTTTCACTTATTATTTTAAGTGACTTTCCAACAAAAGTAGGTAGGGCAATTTTGCTAAGTTAATATATAAGCAAACCCAAGTTAGCACTTTCTGGCAGAAGAGGCAGCAGGAGCTTCCCGCTCGACAGGCAACTTCTCAGTAGTACCTCCCCCAGCACCCCTAGAGTTTTTGGATCCCCAACCTCGCCAAGCATTTTCCCAGATCCTTGGCGATTTCAGCCCTTCATCATCACCGTCGACAGTCAGGCCCTAGCATTTCCTGCTAGGCATCCCTATCGCCATCCAAAACCCACATCAGCCCCAGCGTTTTACTAACGCTAGCAACATCTGCATCTTCTCAACGTTTTCAGCCCAAAACGCCAGCAAGCTCCTGCAGACCCTCAGCGTTTTCAACAAGCGACATCAGCAACAAAAACGCAGATTTTCAGCAGCACAAAAACGCAGATTTCAGCAGATAGAAACGCAGCAGAATTCAGCCTAAGTGGTTGCAGAAGTTCCCTCATTTTCAGCCCATAGAAACGCAACCAAAACAGTCATTTTCAGCCACCGAAACAGTCCCGAAATTCAGTAAATAGAAGATCTCAGATTTCAGCCATCAAGTCGTCATCGTCATCACCGTCGTCGTCATCGGCATAGTCCAAGTTGCATCAGTCCATTACATACGCATTGTACCACTTTGTGCAATCAAAAGTAGACCACTCTCGCCGATGAGAGTGGGGCCTTCGGAGGAGGGTTTTACAACCTCTCGGGTGTCGTATCTCTTTTCTCTCCTTCTCTCAGTCTCATTCACTTGCACGCACAATATCCACTCACTTTGTTCGTGATCATAGCACTCTCCATAAGACGGAAGGCTCTCTCCTTCCCTAAGAACTAAAAGGAACCTTGAGCAAATAAAGATCACTAATCTTGAGAAAATACAACATTCATTCTGCTGCACCTTACAAATCGCTTCCACCTTGTTGAGATCCACTAGATCGAGTACCGTCGAGTCAGCCAACATTTTCAGATTCAGCCCGCTGTCCGCAGGCTTCAGCATATGCGTTTTCAGCGCATTGTCGTCGCATCGTCGCCATCGCCATCCTCACCGACATAGTGTCAGTATTCAACAGAAAGTCAGCAGTTTGCAGATTTCAGCATTTCAGCCCTAGCGTTTTCAGTTTTCAGCCCGTCCTCATCATCGTCATCATTGTCGTCTCGCCATCGTCGGCAAGTGCATTGCATCTAGACCATTGTACCAGATTTGTGCAATCTATAGCATAGACCTCTCGCCATCGAGAGGGGGGTCCTTGGAGGAGGGTTTAAGAACCGTCTGGTGTCGTCTTCTTCTCTCTCTCTCTCTCTCTCTCTCTCTCTCTCTCTCTCTCTCTCTCTCTCTCTCTCTCTCTCTCTCTCTCTCTCTCTCTCTCTCAGCACCTTCATTCACAATAGCATTCACTTTGTTTGTGATCATTGCAATCTCTCTCTAAGGGAACAAAAGGCTCTCCCTTCCGTAAGTAAAAGAAACCCTTGAGCACAGTTCGGAGCACTCATCTTGATCAATATCAACATTCACTTCTGCTGCACCTTACAATGCGGCAACTGAAGGCCATGGGAGTCTACAGCTCTTCAATCGGGCATCGGATTATCAAGATACTTACGTTTGAAGTCGGCAACAGTTGCCGACAAGATGGTATCAAGTGAATTTTTGTGATTTTGGACGGCTCGATCAACGAGCTCGGTGCAATCAAAACGGGGTGGTACTCACGTGGCTTGGCCATCAGGTAACTGAGCAGGAGATTGTAGGGCACTGAAGCATGGGCAATTATGTGATAACTTTGTGGAATTTTTTGGTGGTTTTGGGGAGCCTTTGAGGGCCAATGCTTCCAGGAATGCCACGTGGCTCTAGCCATATCCCACGTGAGCAGTACACGGCAAAAGAGAAGGGGTACATAACCTAAAGCATGGGCTAAACGTTGGCATCACAAGGAAGTGAAGCTATGGTGGATTTCTGTGTCGAGAGCTGCGGGCGTGCGCGCGGGCGGCTCTGTCGCCGTCAGGAGTCGGTGCGACCCATAGTGCCGCTCGGCGTCGTATGGGGGTAGTAATGATGTGGCATGGTGCAGGCACTCAATCCCTCGGCCCGATTGGGTGCAAATCTTTTTTGAGAGCAAGGGGGGAGTCCCACCCTTTTCATGGCGCCATGACAACCAAGGGGACTCTCCCACATGTCTTGGCATCCAAGCATTCAAGAGGCGCCTCACATGCAGGAAAAGCAAAGCTAAAAGAGGGAGTTTATACTAAAAATAGAAGAGGTTGTACATGACCTATATGGGCCAGTTTTTTGGCAGTTTTGTGGGGACTCGGTTTTTGAAGAGGAAGAGGGAGTTCTCAGCAGAGCTCGATGTGACAAACTGCTGACGTGTCAAAGCCTAAAGATTGGAGCCAACTTACAGATGTGGCCAAGGGGCTTAAACTGTCACAAAGTGATGACGTGGCTGCCCGAGAGCAGAAACCCTAACTGCTGAAACCCTAAATCTAGAAAAACCCTAACCCTAAAACCTGCAAACCCTAATTTTGCTGCCAAAAACCCTAAAACTACAGAAACCCTAACCCTAACCCTAACCCTAAGGGTAGCAAGGAGATTTCCGCGTTTTGCGCAGGCTGATGACGTGGCAGGCTGTACGGATTTCCGTGATTTACGCTAGCAGCTTTTTGGCTTTGCTTTTGGACCAAAAGCTTTTGAGTTTTGAAGGCTTTTCATTGTAATTGCTTTTTAGGCCAAGGGCCTTTAAATATGAGGTTAGGGCTCATTCTCTGGCATGCTTCCTGGTGAAGGTGCTGAGTCTGGAGTACCGGTTTGTACTATGTTGATGCAATATAAAGAAATACCGAAAGGGGCGCCAAGGTTTGGAGCCAATACTCTTTGGGGTGGAATTCCGCCACTCCATGTCGCCTGTCGTCTCTCTCTGTTTCAGTTCAGTTGTTATTGAAGTGCTAAAAGCGTGTTCAGTCTGTTCTTTTCTATTGGCACGTGGTGCCTGTCTTGTGATGGTTACAGATGTGGCCGAGGGGCCTAAACTGTCACAAAGTGATGACATGGCTGCCCGAGAGCAGAAACCCTAACTGCTGAAAACCTAATTCTAGAAAACCCTAACCCTAAAACCTGCAAACCCTAATTTTGCTACCGAAAACCCTAAAACTACAAAAACCCTAACCCTAACCCTAAGGGCAACAGGGAGATTTCCGCGTTTTGCGCTGGTTGATGACATGGCAGGTTGTACGGATTTCCATGATTTACGTTGGTAGCTTTTTGGCTTTGCTTTTGGACCAGAAGCTTTTGAGTTTTAAAGGCTTTTCACTGTAATTGCTTTTTAGGCCGAGGGCCTTTAAATATGAGGTTAGGGCTCATTCTCTGGCATGCTTCCTGGCGAAGGTGCAGAGTCGGGAGTACCGGCTTGTACTATGTTGATGCAATATAAAGAAATACCGAAAGGGGCGCCAAGGTTTGGGGCCAATACTCTCTGGGTGGAATTCCGCCACTTCATGTCGTGTGCCGTCTCTCTCTCTTTCAGTTCAGTTGTTATTAAAGTGCTAAAAGCGTGTTCAGTCTGTTCTTTTCTATTGGCACGTGGTGCCCGTCTTGTGACACTCGAGGGGAGCGTTTGCAGGAGGCTCAACGAGGAGCTCTCGGAGGAGGTGTTTTTGGAGAGCAGGAGGGTTCTCAGCGAGGAGAACTCCGCGAGGAAGAAGACTGCCGAAGTGTTTTTTTTGCACTCATTGTGCTCATGCTGACAGAGCCGATGGTAGCAGGTTTCATGGTGTTGTTGTAGATAGTTTTGTGTCATAATCGAAGAAAATCATTGCCAAATTCTGTGTCGTTTCTTCCCCTTTCCCCCCTTCTCGTCTTTGCTCTGCTCCAAGTGCTTGGCGCCGGTGTGTGAGAGATGTGTGTGCCTCCCCGGGCCTCTGTGTGTGTGAGAGAGAGAAAGAGAGAGAGGTGTGCATTGTGAGATTGTTCTAAACGGGCAGAATTGGTGTGGTATGCTATCAATGATTGTGTAAAACGTTCGTGCATTGGTATGTGTACAGACGGTGGTTTGCTTGTGGATTGTGTCGAGTTTTGAAGGTAAACTCTGGTGGATTGGGGTGCTGTGTATATTCTGGGCTATAGAGAGGCAATTGTTTGTGCGCTGGGTGTTATGTCGGGTGTGTTTCTCTTTCATCCTTACCAACGTCTCGGTTGAGTCCTTGGCTTTATCTGCGTTTTCTGACCCCTGTGACGCTTCAGGAGCCGCTTTTGTGAAGGGCTTCTTTGCTGAATTTTTCTTGGGCTAACTCTCTCTGACGTTGCCTCGGAACCCACTGTCCTCTCCCTTCAACAAGGCATGACCACTGTTGGCAACTTCCATAAGCTGGGTAAGGGTAGCCATTTTGTTCTTTGTACAATAGTTTCGAAGCCCTTTAGGCAGCCCACAACAATACTTCTCAATCTGTTCTGTCAGTGGCACAAACCCGTAGGAGGTTACTGAGAGCAACGCTTTACAGAACCTCTGATTGTACTCCTCTAGGCTCTTGCAAGCAACCGTAGTGAGTTGGTGCCAATCTGTCATGACATCGGCCTCGGATTCATTCGACAGCCACGCAGATGCAAACACCTCTTGGAGTAAACCCATGTGGTCAGTGCCTGTCCTTGCATCAACAGTGTCGTCCACCATGTACACGCATTACCCGTCACAAACGAGAGCGTATAACAATATAAAATACATTCGGATAAATAGGATTTATCACTTATTACTGAAGCCAGACGATATAGAGAGAAATAAATAGAGAGAGAGATAGAGAGTGAGAAGATCGAACACACTCGGGACCAGAAGATGGGTTGGTCCCCCCCCCGTAATAGTATCTTTATTACTGAGGAGAAGTCTATACAAGCACTTGAACCGAACGTATTACCACGTTCGTTCTAGAATAAGACTTGATGGTTCCCGAAGCCTCAGCTTCCGATTCCTAGGGCAAAACCCTATTCCAAGGAACTTCCCTTCCTTATTCCAATTCCTCGAGAATCAAGGTTTTCGCCTCTGGATCTCACCGTCTAGACTTAGGGCATGGCATCCCTGCAACTCGTTTCCAACTCTCTTTCCAGAGTCCTCTTCCCGCAGAACAACTCTGCTTTCCCGGACACGAAGTCCTTACTTGGGAATCCCAACTTCCGGATCACAACTTAAGAGACTACTTCTCTCCGATCCGTGGATCTACTTCCCAAACTCGGGTACGAAACCCTTGGGCTGATCTGGCTCTAGTTCCTCAGAGCGCTTTTCTCCTGCAGAGGCTCATGCCTTCCTCTGCTCCTACTCCCTCACAAAGAGGAAGTACACCTGCAATCAAATACTCAAAGATCATAGCATGAAAATCGTTACCTTCAAAGTCTCGACGCTCAAAACGCAACTCGGTTCTCGAAAAGCAATTCCTCGGAAGAGATCTCTACATAGAAAATCCTCTCTTCCAATCCTACACACAAAAGAGGTGTGTTCTCGGGTTCCTTCTCGTAAATCAGCCCCGTCTACGACGTTTATGGGCTGAAAACAGAGAAAAACAACAACTTGTCGCGATGGAAACATGCTTCGTAGGCACTTCTTCGCGAGGGAACTCGCACACTGGGTCTTGGCGACATCTGGTACACTTGGGGCAGCCATGGGCATCACCGGCAACGTATTCTTTACAGCTGAAATCTGCAGCAGCATCTCCTCCTTGCAAAGATTGGTCCTCCCCTCTGAGTAAGGGCATGTGATGCTTTTATAACTCCTAGCCACGAGCACAAATAGCTGCTCGCATAGAGATCGCGGCCGTTTTTTTTTTTTTTTTTTTCAAAAAAAATTTTTCGTTTTTTTTTTTTCGCTGCTCTGACAGAAAAAAAGAGAGAGAAAACACTGGCTGATTTGTTGCCTTATTTATCAGATGGCTGCCCACTTATTAAGTGGGCAGTGGGCAGTCGGTCACCTTTAAAAATGGTCTGAATCTGTCCAAAAACTCAATAAAACCTTATAAGTTAAAAACAATGCTTTCACAGTACTTCCCAGGCGTCCCTGGATGCAATCACATGCACAGTTGCAATCAGACATAGACTTCCTCGCGAGAAAGCATCTGCTTTCCCGAAAGGCAATCCCGCTTTCTCAGAAAGCATGTGTTTTTCCTCAAAGTTTCCTCTGAACCCATCTTCATTCAAGTGCTTGCTTTTCCTTGTGCACAATTCTAACACAGTTCGGAATTTCCTCCTGACTATGGATATTCCCTTTCCGATGCACCCGTCACCCACCTTGTGACGCATCAGGAATACCCATCACCTAGTCCTTTCCTACCGAACTTACGGTACAATCTCCTTCACGATGCTCTATGTCACCCATCCTATGACGCATCAGAGATGTCCGTTCCCGGATGGTCGGATACTTCTTTCCGATGCTCCCTGTCACCCATCCGATGTGACGCATCAGAAGTACCCGTTCTTGGTGGCCTTACATATATTCCCGTTCTCAGTGCTCCCGTCATTACTTTGAATGACGCACTAGGAATACTCTGTACTCGGATGTCTCCAGTGAGAAAAACCCTCTCACTTAAAATTCCAATCATTCATTTAGAATTATTTTTCCTTGGTGTTCCAAGCGAGAAAACCCTCTCACTTATAAATCCAATAATTCATTTAGAATTATTTTTCTGTAAGATAAAGCCAATTTAGCAACATTACCTTTCAAGAAAATGGTAGATTTCCTAACCTTGGAGGCCTCTCTAAAATTCCCCCCCTGCATAGACACTATCAAACTACTGGAGGAAAGTAAGAGCCTTCGTCTTGTCCTCAAATCCGCTCAAAGTATCAAACTTCACAGTTGCACCACCTTCTTTGTATGGTATTGGCTTTTCCAGTGCTCCCAAATTATTATAGAGAAGTGTCTGCAACATGGGCACTGTAATAGGGATCATCGGCGCCCCTTGGCCATTGACATTCTGAGTCACTCGTGCCATAGTTGTCTGCCGGTCGAAAAAACCAGCCATGCCAAAGTTTCCTTGTGGCACCCCAAACTGGCTGTGATTACACTGAAACCCTTGTTGCATGCCAATATTACCATACATGGGGTTTGGCATCATGCCTTGCATACCCCCAAAGACTGTTCCTGGCATATAACCCAGGATGTACCATGGGTGGTGGAAGAACCTGTTGCATAGCCTGGAAAACGGTTCCCTGTCCATTTAATGTAACATTTGGACTCTGAAAGGTGGTTGGTTGAACTGGCAAAGCCTGTGGAATCGGCATCTCAGCACGGCAGGAAGCACTCGCATGTTGCGGAGTTAGTTGGGACTCGAAGACAAATCCACTTCTTAAGGAACAAGTGATTCGGTCCTGGCGACGGAACCATAAACCGGCCCGTAGACTCACTATAGGGCAGTAGACTTTAGCTTTCACCCGATCTTTCCACTGTTAAACTTTACGACACAGAGGAACTTCACTTCAAACAAAAACACGGCTTGGCAGCTAGAGTGCTTCCAAGCAGACACCGACACCCTGTAGGCCCCAAAGACTGGCGCCCCTTTCGGTATTTCTCTATTCTTATTGCAAATAGACTATCCGAATGCTTTCACCAAGCTGTCCAAACCTGTCCATGGCTGTAATTGCAAATTTTTTACCCAATTTCGCCATCATAATGGAGCAAAACCCCTGTAGGTCAAAAATACACGTCAAGGACACTTTCCCTTGCATTTTGGACGCTTTCCGATGAGATGCATGTCAATTTCAGCATGCTGTAATCCCCTATTTTGTCACTGTCAGGTGCCTAAAACCCTGTATACGCATCCCAAGGCTTTCTTGAGGCTCCCCTGGTGATTTCTTGCAATTTAGGTGCTAAACCCTAAGCCTGCAAAAAAACAAAGCAAGCTGTAATTTTCTGTTTTAGATCGTTTTGAGCGGAGCGAACATGTCTACGCGTGTCTCAAGTGCTCCCGCACGCAATGGGACAATTCCCCTTTGAATCGGACGAGTTTTCACCCGAGAAAACTCTCCATTCTCGCAATCCTTCGTATTGGAATTGTGCCTACCTATGGGGGATTAGCAATTAGCTAATCCAGTACCGGTTCAAAAGGCTCTTGCCTTAGCAAACGCGCATAAAAACCCCAGAATTGTCCATGGTCAACTGAGAACCCCAACTACAGGGGCATTACTATATGCGCAAAGGGGGGAGAGATGTGCGAGAGCAAGTCATTGCGCTACATGAGACAACGGAGAAGGCAAGCTTTCCATTAAAGCTGTGATCAACCCACTACTCACACACACAATGTAGTCACTTTTGTGCAAGATCAGCCTCCACTCTCAATTTTGGGTGCCTCTCTTGCCGCTGAGTCTGGAAAATCCGTATGGAGCTCCCACGTGTCCCTTATGCCCTTAAATTCCTAGTACCTTTTAAGTTAAATTCCTAGTACCCACCAACTTATAAGTGTCGCGTGGGGCTTAAATGACTTTGAATTGAGCCTAGATACCCTTTTACTGCTCAAATTTCAGTGCCGATTGACCCGTCCAACTCATGGCGACCTGGTCTTTACGGCTGCTGCGGGTGAAACTCTCGACCATTGGCCGTTTCACACTGGCCATACAATGTCCAACCAATTGTGACTTCAAAAGAGCGTCTCAAAAATCAAATAAAATCAAGGGAAAGAAACCAACAACTAATGTTAGTGGTTGTCACAACCTTGTGACACTCTTTCCTTCCTCCAACAATTAGATATTGCATATGCAGAGGGGAATTTTTACAATTGCTTCGAAAGTTTCAAAGAGTTGCCACTTTCTTAAAAGGAAATGCGCGTTCAAGGTGGACAACTTTATTAATGCAAGGGCAAGCACATGCCGCATGGGTTTCTTTCAAACAGATTTTCGCATCTACATGGCTATCAAATGAGTTTTGATGTTATCACAGATTGGCACCAACTCAATGCGGCTAATTACAAAACTTTAGTGGAGTACAATCGAAAGTTTTGTAAAGCGCTACTTCCAGTAACTTCCTATAGATTTGTGTCATTAATAGAGCAGATAGAAAAATATTGTTGTGGGCTGCCTAAAGGGCTCAAAAATAATTGTACAAAGACTAGAGTGGCCATTGTATCAGCTTCTACTATCACTTTTGTAATTAAAAATTGTTTGTGTATTTGATTTTTGCACGTCATGTTTCAAATAATTGTCAATCAAATTTATCGTCATTAAATAGAGAAAGGTCAGCTCTTTTGCGAGAGTTCAACGACTGTTTTTATTACCATCTCAGTTTTACTGCTGGAGAGGCCTAAGGATCATGCGATAGATTTGGTGCCAGGTTGTAGCCCACCAAATAGACCTCGGTGCAGGGTTAGTGCAGCCCAGCAGAAAGAGATTATAAGCCAAGTAAAGGAGCTGCTAGAAAAAGGATTGATTCAACCTAGCGCTTCACCCTTTTGCTCTCCAATGCTCTTAGTGCAGAAGAAAGATGACTCTTGGCACATGTGTATTGATTACCGTGCGTTGAATAAGAATACCATCAAGAACAAATTTCCTATTCCAACGAATGATGATATTCTTGATCACTTAGAGGGTGGTAGAGGATGTGCACAAGACTGCATTTAGAACGACATTTGGTCTATATGAGTTTTTAGTGATGCCCTTTGGTCTTACAAATGCCCCTGCTATGTTCAATAGGATAATGAATAGAATTTCCCGTCCACATCAAAAATCTGTTGACACATTCTTCGATGACATGATAGTCTATTCGAAGAATGAAGAGGAGCATAGGCATCACTTGACCATTGTGTTCAAAGAGTTACATAATAACAGGTTGCTCACCAATGCAAAGAAAAGTGAATTCATCCTAGAAAAGATCCACTTTCTAGGGTATAAAGTGTCAAGGATTGTGTCCAGATAAATCCTGCTAAGGTTAAAGAAATCAAGGCATGGCCAGCTTTAAAGACTGTGCATGTTGTCCGTAGCTTCTTGGGACTTTGTTCTTATTACAGAAGATTTATTTGTAATTTTGGGCGCAAATTGTGTGGTACGCAAATTCTATCTTCATAATACAATACATCATCTTCTATTGTATATGTTGCAAACAAGTTCATTTCTGCATGTGTGGGAGTTGTTGTTCAAAGTACTCGAAAAACTTCAACAAAATCTCGATGAGTCAAAGATTCATCTTTTAAACAATCAAGAATATCAAAAACAATTGTAGATCTCGCCATATTCGTAGCTTGGGGCATTCTACTGAGTGCATCTAGTATTGAATACTGAAGTCTTGAAACATATTCAATGATCATGTGGAAATTTGCTAAAAATTCCACCCAGCGTCCTTGTCGAGGATTCATTACTGGCTGTGTGAAAATATATTGCAGTGATTGATGATCCGTCTTGACAACAGAGTCAGCTCCCAAACGGTACTGTTTCCATGTATGATATGCATGGACAATGGCTAGAAACTCCCTGTCATAGACTGGATATCGGATCTGTATAGCTGTCACCAACGTGTGACTACTATCTATCCTTTTTGTTGATTTCTTTCTTATTATCTATTTACTTTCACTTTTTGGAAACACCCCTCGGGAAATCTAACTGCCGTGCATTGCATAGCTAGTGTGGAACTGTCCAGAGGGAGTTCAGGCCTGAGGGCAAGAGAGCACTAAGGTTGGACAAAGACTATGGTTAGCCAAAGTGGGGTCATTGACTAGCCAAAGTGGAATCCTTTGCTACAGAGGCTACATTTCAGTTTTGGGTGTGGGTGCAGTGTACAAAGGGGGTCGGATGACCTAGAAAGATACAATGGCAGCATCTCCTAAAATTTAGAGAACTGCTATTTTGGGACCTGAAAATGTGTTTGCGTCATTACCTCCGGAATGACAAGGGGAACATTTTCTTACTCTGCCGTGAAGTCAACTGGGCAACTCGTTGGGAGATTTTTAGGCGGCAACCCCGAAACGGGAAAATGCTTGTAAATGCGGCAAGTGGCACATTCTGGTGCACTTTCCTCATGCAAGAGAAGGTGGCGCTGAATTTAGGAGGAGGAGGGCTCATTTTCAGATTTTGTCACAGGTTAAGAGCTATGGAGTGCTTGCTTTCCCTCCTATGTACAGTGCGGTGCCAGGAGTGATGCCCTGCACGCTACGCACTGCCCTCTCTCTCCCCTATGGCATATGTTATGCCCCTCTAGTGGGCTTTTCATTTGACCAATGTACAGTTGTGTGGGTCATGCGCGATTGCCGAGGCAAGAGCCTCTTGCACAAGTACTGGGTTAGCTAGTGGCTAATCCCCCACAGGTACAGGTGAATTCGGAGAGGTTTCACACCAGAAATCTCGTCCGATTTAAAGGCAAGTAGCCCTAGAGGTGCGGGAGCTCGAGGACTTGCTACGGATGCGACCGGCACGCGAAACGGAGCCCAAAACAGTAAATTACAGCCTGCTGTGTATTTTTGCAGGTTTAGGGTTTTGGCCCTAAACGGTCCCTAATACCCCCAGGAGGTTCGGGGACGCGAGGGGACCGCTGTAAAGGTGATCTGGCGCATTTTCGGGGCTGAAAACAGAGAATTCAGCGTGCTGCAGATTCTCGCCAGGTTTTGCAAAGTGCCCGTATGCGTCGGGAAAGTCAGTCAATGCGTGGGAATACTGACTGTGAAGGGTCCTAGTACAGTTATGCTGCCGAAATCGGGCCGGAACAGTTGAAATTCAACCAAGTTTGTGCGGGGCAGCTTGTAGGGAACCACAACGTTTATTCCCTCGTTTAAACAATAAAGAAATACAGAAAGGGGCGCCTAAGTTAGGGGCCAATCTGGTGTCGGTCTACTCATACAGGTGCAATCTAGCAGCCTGTATCCCTCTCCCCTTTGTTCTGTCTTGAAAGTACAGGTAAAGTGGACGACAAATAAATGGGTGAAAGCAAATAAGGTTTAAGTTTAAAGTCTTACCGCCCTTTTTGGATTGAACACGCCGGTTTCAATAGCAGTAGGCTTTTAACTGTCAAATGCAATAACTCTGTCATTTTGCATCAAAACTCCTCCACAAGCACGACCTGAAGCATCTATCATTACTAGAAATGGTTTTGTAGGATCTGCAATGGCCATGACTGGAGTAATAGTCAAAGCCTATTTGAGATCATTAAAAGACCTTTCTGCTTCTAAGGACCATGTAAGCTTTTCAAACTTCATCAACACTGAGAGAGAGGAGCAGCAATGTCCAAAAAACTTGTAAACCTTGGTATGATAGAAATTTGCTAAACCCAAGATGAGCGAACATCACATACGATTGTTGGAAGAGGCTGTCACAAAGTGATGACGTGGCTACAAACAGCAAAAATCCTAATTTCTGCCAGAAACTCTAATTTTCTGAAAATCGCAGAGACGATTTTTTTTTTTTTTTTTTAATTTATAATGTGCGACGCAAATCCTAGCTTTTTGCTACCGCAAGGATTTTGGGATGAGAGAAAAGTTGAATTGCTTTATTTTAACTCTCATTGAGAGAGAGAGAGAGAAGAGAGAGAGAGAAGAGAGAGAGAGAGAGAGAGAGAGAGAATTTGCTTTGCTTTCAAGCTTTTGGGGCTCTGCTTTTGGGCATCCCATGTAACCTTTAAATTAAGGTGAAGGCCTCACTTCTCAGGTGAAAAGCCACTTGGTCCTTTGAAGCAGAAAGGTCTTTTTAAATGAATCTCAATAGGCTTTGACTATTACTCCAGTCATGGCCATTGCAGATCCTACAAAACCATTTCTAGTAATGATAGATGCTTCAGGTCGTGCTTGTGGAGGAGTTTTGAATGCAAAATGACAGAGTTTATTGCATTTGACAGTAAAAAGCCTACTGCTATTGAAACCGGCGTGTCCATCCAAAAAGGGCGGTAAGACTTTAAACTTAAACCTTATTTGCTTTCACCCATTTAATTTGTCGTCCACTTTACCTGTACTTTCAAGACAGAACAAAGGAGAGGGATACAGGCTGCTAGATGCACCTGTATGAGTAGACCGACACCAGATTGGCCCTAACTTAGCGCCCCTTTCTGTATTTCTTTAATTTTATAAACGAGGAATAAACGTTGTGGTTCCCTACAAGCTGCCCCGCACAAATTGGTTGAATTTCAACTGTTCCGGCCCGATTTCGGCAGCATAACTGTACT
This sequence comes from Adiantum capillus-veneris, assembly GCF_014529385.1. NCBI lineage: Eukaryota > Viridiplantae > Streptophyta > Polypodiopsida > Polypodiales > Pteridaceae > Adiantum > Adiantum capillus-veneris. Next base: position 58,478 of record NW_028221711.1, read on the forward strand.
AGGACCCTTCACAGTCAGTATTCCCACGCATTGACTGACTTTCCCGACGCATACGGCACTTTGCAAAACCTGGCGAGAATCTGCAGCACGCTGAATTCTCTGTTTTCAGCCCCGAAAATGCGCCAGATCACCTTTACAGCGGTCCCCTCGCGTCCCCGAACCTCCTGGGGTATTAGGGACCGTTTAGGGCCAAAACCCTAAACCTGCAAAAATACACAGCAGGCTGTAATTTACTGTTTTGGGCTCCGTTTCGCGTGCCGGTCGCATCCGTAGCAAGTCCTCGAGCTCCCGCACCTCTAGGGCTACTTGCCTTTTAAATCGGACGAGATTTCTGGTGTGAAACCTCTCCGAATTCACCTGTACCTGTGGGGGATTAGCCACTAGCTAACCCAGTACTTGTGCAAGAGGCTCTTGCCTCGGCAATCGCGCATGAACCCACACAACTGTACATTGGTCAAATGAAAAGCCCACTAGAGGGGCATAACATACTGCCATAGGGGAGAGAGAGGGCAGTGCGTAGCGTGCAGGGCATCACTCCTGGCACCGCACTGTACATAGGAGGGAAAGCAAGCACTCCATAGCTCTTAACCTGTGACAAAATCTGAAAATGAGCCCTCCTCCTCCTAAATTCAGCGCCACCTTCTCTTGCATGGAAAGTGCACCAGAATGTGCCACTTGCCGCATTTACAAGCATTTTCCCGTTTCGGGGTTGCCGCCTAAAAATCTCCCAACGAGTTGCCCAGTTGACTTCACGGCAGAGTAAGAAAATGTTCCCCTTGTCATTCCGGAGGTAATGACGCAAACACATTTTCAGGTCCCAAAATAGCAGTTCTCTAAATTTTAGGAGATGCTGCCATTGTATCTTTCTAGGTCATCCGACCCCCTTTGTACACTGCACCCACACCCAAAACTGAAATGTAGCCTCTGTAGCAAAGGATTCCACTTTGGCTAGTCAATGACCCCACTTTGGCTAACCATAGTCTTTGTCCAACCTTAGTGCTCTCTTGCCCTCAGGCCTGAACTCCCTCTGGACAGTTCCACACTAGCTATGCAATGCACGGCAGTTAGATTTCCCGAGGGGTGTTTCCAAAAAGTGAAAGTAAATAGATAATAAGAAAGAAATCAACAAAAAGGATAGATAGTAGTCACACGTTGGTGACAGCTATACAGATCCGATATCCAGTCTATGACAGGGAGTTTCTAGCCATTGTCCATGCATATCATACATGGAAACAGTACCGTTTGGGAGCTGACTCTGTTGTCAAGACGGATCATCAATCACTGCAATATATTTTCACACAGCCAGTAATGAATCCTCGACAAGGACGCTGGGTGGAATTTTTAGCAAATTTCCACATGATCATTGAATATGTTTCAAGACTTCAGTATTCAATACTAGATGCACTCAGTAGAATGCCCCAAGCTACGAATATGGCGAGATCTACAATTGTTTTTGATATTCTTGATTGTTTAAAAGATGAATCTTTGACTCATCGAGATTTTGTTGAAGTTTTTCGAGTACTTTGAACAACAACTCCCACACATGCAGAAATGAACTTGTTTGCAACATATACAATAGAAGATGATGTATTGTATTATGAAGATAGAATTTGCGTACCACACAATTTGCGCCCAAAATTACAAATAAATCTTCTGTAATAAGAACAAAGTCCCAAGAAGCTACGGACAACATGCACAGTCTTTAAAGCTGGCCATGCCTTGATTTCTTTAACCTTAGCAGGATTTATCTGGACACAATCCTTGACACTTTATACCCTAGAAAGTGGATCTTTTCTAGGATGAATTCACTTTTCTTTGCATTGGTGAGCAACCTGTTATTATGTAACTCTTTGAACACAATGGTCAAGTGATGCCTATGCTCCTCTTCATTCTTCGAATAGACTATCATGTCATCGAAGAATGTGTCAACAGATTTTTGATGTGGACGGGAAATTCTATTCATTATCCTATTGAACATAGCAGGGGCATTTGTAAGACCAAAGGGCATCACTAAAAACTCATATAGACCAAATGTCGTTCTAAATGCAGTCTTGTGCACATCCTCTACCACCCTCTAAGTGATCAAGAATATCATCATTCGTTGGAATAGGAAATTTGTTCTTGATGGTATTCTTATTCAACGCACGGTAATCAATACACATGTGCCAAGAGTCATCTTTCTTCTGCACTAAGAGCATTGGAGAGCAAAAGGGTGAAGCGCTAGGTTGAATCAATCCTTTTTCTAGCAGCTCCTTTACTTGGCTTATAATCTCTTTCTGCTGGGCTGCACTAACCCTGCACCGAGGTCTATTTGGTGGGCTACAACCTGGCACCAAATCTATCGCATGATCCTTAGGCCTCTCCAGCAGTAAAACTGAGATGGTAATAAAAACAGTCGTTGAACTCTCGCAAAAGAGCTGACCTTTCTCTATTTAATGACGATAAATTTGATTGACAATTATTTGAAACATGACGTGCAAAAATCAAATACACAAACAATTTTTAATTACAAAAGTGATAGTAGAAGCTGATACAATGGCCACTCTAGTCTTTGTACAATTATTTTTGAGCCCTTTAGGCAGCCCACAACAATATTTTTCTATCTGCTCTATTAATGACACAAATCTATAGGAAGTTACTGGAAGTAGCGCTTTACAAAACTTTCGATTGTACTCCACTAAAGTTTTGTAATTAGCCGCATTGAGTTGGTGCCAATCTGTGATAACATCAAAACTCATTTGATAGCCATGTAGATGCGAAAATCTGTTTGAAAGAAACCCATGCGGCATGTGCTTGCCCTTGCATTAATAAAGTTGTCCACCTTGAACGCGCATTTCCTTTTAAGAAAGTGGCAACTCTTTGAAACTTTCGAAGCAATTGTAAAAATTCCCCTCTGCATATGCAATATCTAATTGTTGGAGGAAGGAAAGAGTGTCACAAGGTTGTGACAACCACTAACATTAGTTGTTGGTTTCTTTCCCTTGATTTTATTTGATTTTTGAGACGCTCTTTTGAAGTCACAATTGGTTGGACATTGTATGGCCAGTGTGAAACGGCCAATGGTCGAGAGTTTCACCCGCAGCAGCCGTAAAGACCAGGTCGCCATGAGTTGGACGGGTCAATCGGCACTGAAATTTGAGCAGTAAAAGGGTATCTAGGCTCAATTCAAAGTCATTTAAGCCCCACGCGACACTTATAAGTTGGTGGGTACTAGGAATTTAACTTAAAAGGTACTAGGAATTTAAGGGCATAAGGGACACGTGGGAGCTCCATACGGATTTTCCAGACTCAGCGGCAAGAGAGGCACCCAAAATTGAGAGTGGAGGCTGATCTTGCACAAAAGTGACTACATTGTGTGTGTGAGTAGTGGGTTGATCACAGCTTTAATGGAAAGCTTGCCTTCTCCGTTGTCTCATGTAGCGCAATGACTTGCTCTCGCACATCTCTCCCCCCTTTGCGCATATAGTAATGCCCCTGTAGTTGGGGTTCTCAGTTGACCATGGACAATTCTGGGGTTTTTATGCGCGTTTGCTAAGGCAAGAGCCTTTTGAACCGGTACTGGATTAGCTAATTGCTAATCCCCCATAGGTAGGCACAATTCCAATACGAAGGATTGCGAGAATGGAGAGTTTTCTCGGGTGAAAACTCGTCCGATTCAAAGGGGAATTGTCCCATTGCGTGCGGGAGCACTTGAGACACGCGTAGACATGTTCGCTCCGCTCAAAACGATCTAAAACAGAAAATTACAGCTTGCTTTGTTTTTTTGCAGGCTTAGGGTTTAGCACCTAAATTGCAAGAAATCACCAGGGGAGCCTCAAGAAAGCCTTGGGATGCGTATACAGGGTTTTAGGCACCTGACAGTGACAAAATAGGGGATTACAGCATGCTGAAATTGACATGCATCTCATCGGAAAGCGTCCAAAATGCAAGGGAAAGTGTCCTTGACGTGTATTTTTGACCTACAGGGGTTTTGCTCCATTATGATGGCGAAATTGGGTAAAAAATTTGCAATTACAGCCATGGACAGGTTTGGACAGCTTGGTGAAAGCATTCGGATAGTCTATTTGCAATAAGAATAGAGAAATACCGAAAGGGGCGCCAGTCTTTGGGGCCTACAGGGTGTCGGTGTCTGCTTGGAAGCACTCTAGCTGCCAAGCCGTGTTTTTGTTTGAAGTGAAGTTCCTCTGTGTCGTAAAGTTTAACAGTGGAAAGATCGGGTGAAAGCTAAAGTCTACTGCCCTATAGTGAGTCTACGGGCCGGTTTATGGTTCCGTCGCCAGGACCGAATCACTTGTTCCTTAAGAAGTGGATTTGTCTTCGAGTCCCAACTAACTCCGCAACATGCGAGTGCTTCCTGCCGTGCTGAGATGCCGATTCCACAGGCTTTGCCAGTTCAACCAACCACCTTTCAGAGTCCAAATGTTACATTAAATGGACAGGGAACCGTTTTCCAGGCTATGCAACAGGTTCTTCCACCACCCATGGTACATCCTGGGTTATATGCCAGGAACAGTCTTTGGGGGTATGCAAGGCATGATGCCAAACCCCATGTATGGTAATATTGGCATGCAACAAGGGTTTCAGTGTAATCACAGCCAGTTTGGGGTGCCACAAGGAAACTTTGGCATGGCTGGTTTTTTCGACCGGCAGACAACTATGGCACGAGTGACTCAGAATGTCAATGGCCAAGGGGCGCCGATGATCCCTATTACAGTGCCCATGTTGCAGACACTTCTCTATAATAATTTGGGAGCACTGGAAAAGCCAATACCATACAAAGAAGGTGGTGCAACTGTGAAGTTTGATACTTTGAGCGGATTTGAGGACAAGACGAAGGCTCTTACTTTCCTCCAGTAGTTTGATAGTGTCTATGCAGGGGGGGAATTTTAGAGAGGCCTCCAAGGTTAGGAAATCTACCATTTTCTTGAAAGGTAATGTTGCTAAATTGGCTTTATCTTACAGAAAAATAATTCTAAATGAATTATTGGATTTATAAGTGAGAGGGTTTTCTCGCTTGGAACACCAAGGAAAAATAATTCTAAATGAATGATTGGAATTTTAAGTGAGAGGGTTTTTCTCACTGGAGACATCCGAGTACAGAGTATTCCTAGTGCGTCATTCAAAGTAATGACGGGAGCACTGAGAACGGGAATATATGTAAGGCCACCAAGAACGGGTACTTCTGATGCGTCACATCGGATGGGTGACAGGGAGCATCGGAAAGAAGTATCCGACCATCCGGGAACGGACATCTCTGATGCGTCATAGGATGGGTGACATAGAGCATCGTGAAGGAGATTGTACCGTAAGTTCGGTAGGAAAGGACTAGGTGATGGGTATTCCTGATGCGTCACAAGGTGGGTGACGGGTGCATCGGAAAGGGAATATCCATAGTCAGGAGGAAATTCCGAACTGTGTTAGAATTGTGCACAAGGAAAAGCAAGCACTTGAATGAAGATGGGTTCAGAGGAAACTTTGAGGAAAAACACATGCTTTCTGAGAAAGCGGGATTGCCTTTCGGGAAAGCAGATGCTTTCTCGCGAGGAAGTCTATGTCTGATTGCAACTGTGCATGTGATTGCATCCAGGGACGCCTGGGAAGTACTGTGAAAGCATTGTTTTTAACTTATAAGGTTTTATTGAGTTTTTGGACAGATTCAGACCATTTTTAAAGGTGACCGACTGCCCACTGCCCACTTAATAAGTGGGCAGCCATCTGATAAATAAGGCAACAAATCAGCCAGTGTTTTCTCTCTCTTTTTTTCTGTCAGAGCAGCGAAAAAAAAAAAACGAAAAATTTTTTTTGAAAAAAAAAAAAAAAAAAAACGGCCGCGATCTCTATGCGAGCAGCTATTTGTGCTCGTGGCTAGGAGTTATAAAAGCATCACATGCCCTTACTCAGAGGGGAGGACCAATCTTTGCAAGGAGGAGATGCTGCTGCAGATTTCAGCTGTAAAGAATACGTTGCCGGTGATGCCCATGGCTGCCCCAAGTGTACCAGATGTCGCCAAGACCCAGTGTGCGAGTTCCCTCGCGAAGAAGTGCCTACGAAGCATGTTTCCATCGCGACAAGTTGTTGTTTTTCTCTGTTTTCAGCCCATAAACGTCGTAGACGGGGCTGATTTACGAGAAGGAACCCGAGAACACACCTCTTTTGTGTGTAGGATTGGAAGAGAGGATTTTCTATGTAGAGATCTCTTCCGAGGAATTGCTTTTCGAGAACCGAGTTGCGTTTTGAGCGTCGAGACTTTGAAGGTAACGATTTTCATGCTATGATCTTTGAGTATTTGATTGCAGGTGTACTTCCTCTTTGTGAGGGAGTAGGAGCAGAGGAGGCATGAGCCTCTGCAGGAGAAAAGCGCTCTGAGGAACTAGAGCCAGATCAGCCCAAGGGTTTCGTACCCGAGTTTGGGAAGTAGATCCACGGATCGGAGAGAAGTAGTCTCTTAAGTTGTGATCCGGAAGTTGGGATTCCCAAGTAAGGACTTCGTGTCCGGGAAAGCAGAGTTGTTCTGCGGGAAGAGGACTCTGGAAAGAGAGTTGGAAACGAGTTGCAGGGATGCCATGCCCTAAGTCTAGACGGTGAGATCCAGAGGCGAAAACCTTGATTCTCGAGGAATTGGAATAAGGAAGGGAAGTTCCTTGGAATAGGGTTTTGCCCTAGGAATCGGAAGCTGAGGCTTCGGGAACCATCAAGTCTTATTCTAGAACGAACGTGGTAATACGTTCGGTTCAAGTGCTTGTATAGACTTCTCCTCAGTAATAAAGATACTATTACGGGGGGGGGACCAACCCATCTTCTGGTCCCGAGTGTGTTCGATCTTCTCACTCTCTATCTCTCTCTCTATTTATTTCTCTCTATATCGTCTGGCTTCAGTAATAAGTGATAAATCCTATTTATCCGAATGTATTTTATATTGTTATACGCTCTCGTTTGTGACGGGTAATGCGTGTACATGGTGGACGACACTGTTGATGCAAGGACAGGCACTGACCACATGGGTTTACTCCAAGAGGTGTTTGCATCTGCGTGGCTGTCGAATGAATCCGAGGCCGATGTCATGACAGATTGGCACCAACTCACTACGGTTGCTTGCAAGAGCCTAGAGGAGTACAATCAGAGGTTCTGTAAAGCGTTGCTCTCAGTAACCTCCTACGGGTTTGTGCCACTGACAGAACAGATTGAGAAGTATTGTTGTGGGCTGCCTAAAGGGCTTCGAAACTATTGTACAAAGAACAAAATGGCTACCCTTACCCAGCTTATGGAAGTTGCCAACAGTGGTCATGCCTTGTTGAAGGGAGAGGACAGTGGGTTCCGAGGCAACGTCAGAGAGAGTTAGCCCAAGAAAAATTCAGCAAAGAAGCCCTTCACAAAAGCGGCTCCTGAAGCGTCACAGGGGTCAGAAAACGCAGATAAAGCCAAGGACTCAACCGAGACGTTGGTAAGGATGAAAGAGAAACACACCCGACATAACACCCAGCGCACAAACAATTGCCTCTCTATAGCCCAGAATATACACAGCACCCCAATCCACCAGAGTTTACCTTCAAAACTCGACACAATCCACAAGCAAACCACCGTCTGTACACATACCAATGCACGAACGTTTTACACAATCATTGATAGCATACCACACCAATTCTGCCCGTTTAGAACAATCTCACAATGCACACCTCTCTCTCTTTCTCTCTCTCACACACACAGAGGCCCGGGGAGGCACACACATCTCTCACACACCGGCGCCAAGCACTTGGAGCAGAGCAAAGACGAGAAGGGGGGAAAGGGGAAGAAACGACACAGAATTTGGCAATGATTTTCTTCGATTATGACACAAAACTATCTACAACAACACCATGAAACCTGCTACCATCGGCTCTGTCAGCATGAGCACAATGAGTGCAAAAAAAACACTTCGGCAGTCTTCTTCCTCGCGGAGTTCTCCTCGCTGAGAACCCTCCTGCTCTCCAAAAACACCTCCTCCGAGAGCTCCTCGTTGAGCCTCCTGCAAACGCTCCCCTCGAGTGTCACAAGACGGGCACCACGTGCCAATAGAAAAGAACAGACTGAACACGCTTTTAGCACTTTAATAACAACTGAACTGAAAGAGAGAGAGACGGCACACGACATGAAGTGGCGGAATTCCACCCAGAGAGTATTGGCCCCAAACCTTGGCGCCCCTTTCGGTATTTCTTTATATTGCATCAACATAGTACAAGCCGGTACTCCCGACTCTGCACCTTCGCCAGGAAGCATGCCAGAGAATGAGCCCTAACCTCATATTTAAAGGCCCTCGGCCTAAAAAGCAATTACAGTGAAAAGCCTTTAAAACTCAAAAGCTTCTGGTCCAAAAGCAAAGCCAAAAAGCTACCAACGTAAATCATGGAAATCCGTACAACCTGCCATGTCATCAACCAGCGCAAAACGCGGAAATCTCCCTGTTGCCCTTAGGGTTAGGGTTAGGGTTTTTGTAGTTTTAGGGTTTTCGGTAGCAAAATTAGGGTTTGCAGGTTTTAGGGTTAGGGTTTTCTAGAATTAGGTTTTCAGCAGTTAGGGTTTCTGCTCTCGGGCAGCCATGTCATCACTTTGTGACAGTTTAGGCCCCTCGGCCACATCTGTAACCATCACAAGACAGGCACCACGTGCCAATAGAAAAGAACAGACTGAACACGCTTTTAGCACTTCAATAACAACTGAACTGAAACAGAGAGAGACGACAGGCGACATGGAGTGGCGGAATTCCACCCCAAAGAGTATTGGCTCCAAACCTTGGCGCCCCTTTCGGTATTTCTTTATATTGCATCAACATAGTACAAACCGGTACTCCAGACTCAGCACCTTCACCAGGAAGCATGCCAGAGAATGAGCCCTAACCTCATATTTAAAGGCCCTTGGCCTAAAAAGCAATTACAATGAAAAGCCTTCAAAACTCAAAAGCTTTTGGTCCAAAAGCAAAGCCAAAAAGCTGCTAGCGTAAATCACGGAAATCCGTACAGCCTGCCACGTCATCAGCCTGCGCAAAACGCGGAAATCTCCTTGCTACCCTTAGGGTTAGGGTTAGGGTTAGGGTTTCTGTAGTTTTAGGGTTTTTGGCAGCAAAATTAGGGTTTGCAGGTTTTAGGGTTAGGGTTTTTCTAGATTTAGGGTTTCAGCAGTTAGGGTTTCTGCTCTCGGGCAGCCACGTCATCACTTTGTGACAGTTTAAGCCCCTTGGCCACATCTGTAAGTTGGCTCCAATCTTTAGGCTTTGACACGTCAGCAGTTTGTCACATCGAGCTCTGCTGAGAACTCCCTCTTCCTCTTCAAAAACCGAGTCCCCACAAAACTGCCAAAAAACTGGCCCATATAGGTCATGTACAACCTCTTCTATTTTTAGTATAAACTCCCTCTTTTAGCTTTGCTTTTCCTGCATGTGAGGCGCCTCTTGAATGCTTGGATGCCAAGACATGTGGGAGAGTCCCCTTGGTTGTCATGGCGCCATGAAAAGGGTGGGACTCCCCCCTTGCTCTCAAAAAAGATTTGCACCCAATCGGGCCGAGGGATTGAGTGCCTGCACCATGCCACATCATTACTACCCCCATACGACGCCGAGCGGCACTATGGGTCGCACCGACTCCTGACGGCGACAGAGCCGCCCGCGCGCACGCCCGCAGCTCTCGACACAGAAATCCACCATAGCTTCACTTCCTTGTGATGCCAACGTTTAGCCCATGCTTTAGGTTATGTACCCCTTCTCTTTTGCCGTGTACTGCTCACGTGGGATATGGCTAGAGCCACGTGGCATTCCTGGAAGCATTGGCCCTCAAAGGCTCCCCAAAACCACCAAAAAATTCCACAAAGTTATCACATAATTGCCCATGCTTCAGTGCCCTACAATCTCCTGCTCAGTTACCTGATGGCCAAGCCACGTGAGTACCACCCCGTTTTGATTGCACCGAGCTCGTTGATCGAGCCGTCCAAAATCACAAAAATTCACTTGATACCATCTTGTCGGCAACTGTTGCCGACTTCAAACGTAAGTATCTTGATAATCCGATGCCCGATTGAAGAGCTGTAGACTCCCATGGCCTTCAGTTGCCGCATTGTAAGGTGCAGCAGAAGTGAATGTTGATATTGATCAAGATGAGTGCTCCGAACTGTGCTCAAGGGTTTCTTTTACTTACGGAAGGGAGAGCCTTTTGTTCCCTTAGAGAGAGATTGCAATGATCACAAACAAAGTGAATGCTATTGTGAATGAAGGTGCTGAGAGAGAGAGAGAGAGAGAGAGAGAGAGAGAGAGAGAGAGAGAGAGAGAGAGAGAGAGAGAGAGAGAGAGAGAGAGAGAGAGAGAGAAGAAGACGACACCAGACGGTTCTTAAACCCTCCTCCAAGGACCCCCCTCTCGATGGCGAGAGGTCTATGCTATAGATTGCACAAATCTGGTACAATGGTCTAGATGCAATGCACTTGCCGACGATGGCGAGACGACAATGATGACGATGATGAGGACGGGCTGAAAACTGAAAACGCTAGGGCTGAAATGCTGAAATCTGCAAACTGCTGACTTTCTGTTGAATACTGACACTATGTCGGTGAGGATGGCGATGGCGACGATGCGACGACAATGCGCTGAAAACGCATATGCTGAAGCCTGCGGACAGCGGGCTGAATCTGAAAATGTTGGCTGACTCGACGGTACTCGATCTAGTGGATCTCAACAAGGTGGAAGCGATTTGTAAGGTGCAGCAGAATGAATGTTGTATTTTCTCAAGATTAGTGATCTTTATTTGCTCAAGGTTCCTTTTAGTTCTTAGGGAAGGAGAGAGCCTTCCGTCTTATGGAGAGTGCTATGATCACGAACAAAGTGAGTGGATATTGTGCGTGCAAGTGAATGAGACTGAGAGAAGGAGAGAAAAGAGATACGACACCCGAGAGGTTGTAAAACCCTCCTCCGAAGGCCCCACTCTCATCGGCGAGAGTGGTCTACTTTTGATTGCACAAAGTGGTACAATGCGTATGTAATGGACTGATGCAACTTGGACTATGCCGATGACGACGACGGTGATGACGATGACGACTTGATGGCTGAAATCTGAGATCTTCTATTTACTGAATTTCGGGACTGTTTCGGTGGCTGAAAATGACTGTTTTGGTTGCGTTTCTATGGGCTGAAAATGAGGGAACTTCTGCAACCACTTAGGCTGAATTCTGCTGCGTTTCTATCTGCTGAAATCTGCGTTTTTGTGCTGCTGAAAATCTGCGTTTTTGTTGCTGATGTCGCTTGTTGAAAACGCTGAGGGTCTGCAGGAGCTTGCTGGCGTTTTGGGCTGAAAACGTTGAGAAGATGCAGATGTTGCTAGCGTTAGTAAAACGCTGGGGCTGATGTGGGTTTTGGATGGCGATAGGGATGCCTAGCAGGAAATGCTAGGGCCTGACTGTCGACGGTGATGATGAAGGGCTGAAATCGCCAAGGATCTGGGAAAATGCTTGGCGAGGTTGGGGATCCAAAAACTCTAGGGGTGCTGGGGGAGGTACTACTGAGAAGTTGCCTGTCGAGCGGGAAGCTCCTGCTGCCTCTTCTGCCAGAAAGTGCTAACTTGGGTTTGCTTATATATTAACTTAGCAAAATTGCCCTACCTACTTTTGTTGGAAAGTCACTTAAAATAATAAGTGAAAATAACCAAAAATAGAAAAAATAGGCTAAATGCACTGGAAAATTCCCTTGACTGAATCTGATGGATTCTGAAGGGAATACTGATGATCATGCTGCGTGCAACTGGAGGATATGCATCTACACTCAGTGACTGCGCATGCACGGTCTACGAATAGACTCACAAAAGTGCCAGATCACTGCTAAATCTAGACTGACTGGACTGACTGAACCTTGCTGTGGTGTAGCTTGTCCACGGACACATAGGGTTGGGATGTGTCACGTGACACGATTGCTCTCGCACAGGAGATGAAGCACAACACAAGAAATCCTATGGAGAACAAGTCTTCTCACAGTACCTCTCAGACTCCTCAGAACCCATGGAATGGTAAGAACAATAAAATGGTAAGAATGGTAACTCTTCTAGCCAATCTTCCTCTCATCCTTCGGAAAAGAACTCTCAAAATGAATCTAAGGGTAAAGCTAACACACTTGCTAAACCTAAGCTCACCGATATGAAAAGCTGCACAAGGAATTATAGGAGGGTACATAACGCCAGAAGAACAAGTCATTTATGCTAAGGAAGGTCGATGTTGTCAATGTCACGTCAAGGGTCATATTAAGAAGGCTTGTTCTAAGACAACACCACCTAAAGAACCCAAAGCACCGACAGCTACCCCAAGCACTTTGGTGAACCAATCTGAGTCTCCACATGTTTCTGACACACACATTGATGAGTCTCTCTTTAAATGTTATGGTCATATGAAGGGTCAACGTTTTGTGATATTGTTTGATTCAGGTAGTATGCATGATGTGATTGGTAACTCTCTTGTAGAGAGAGCCCGTCTAGAGATTAGCCAACAACTCCTCTCAAGGTGTTGTGGTATGGACTCTCTCATTACACGAGAGTGCCTTGATGTGTTATTCACTGTTCAGCAAGCTTCCTTCCGTAGAAAATTTGTCGTGTCCTCTCTCTCAGGATGTGATATGATTTTGGGCATTAGATGGTTTCGTGAGATTAACCCTCTCATTGATTGGGCAAACAATACTCTCACTCTAAATGCCAAAAGTGAATCTTCCATTATCATTCGTGGTGAGGGGGATCTTCATTCTTTACCTCTCATTTCTAATGTGCAGGGGAAGCTTGAAAAGGAACAGGAGAAGGAGACTCTCTTAGTCCTTTCTTCTTCAAAGCATGACGCACATTTTTTGCATGATAGAGATGTGATTGTTCGCAAGGATGATGGTTTAGATGATGATTTTTCTAGTGAATCTAACCTCATTGTAGATACGATCAGTTACAACGGACCGATCTTGGCTCTCGAGTCGAGGTCCAAAGAAATCACTCAGGAAGTATTGTGTATTTGCATGATTAGTCAGCACACATTGTTCGAGTTTTTCATTCGTGACGGTTTCTTGTATTTTCGTCACCGTCTTTACGTGTTCCCTTTTGATAGGCATGCCATATTGTACGATGCACATGATTCACTCATGGATGAGCACGGATGTATGCGGATCACTCTCGAAAATAAAAAAAGTTTGCATTCAAGGAATTCACATCGTTTTTCGATTGTCCGTTTTGTCAATCGCTTTTACATGTCTCTTCCTTGGCCTGACACAATTTCAGAAACAGCACGAGCAGTTATAAAAAGGGCTGATCCAACCTAGTTCTTCACCCTTTTGCTCCCCAATGCATTTTAGTGCAGAAGAAGGATGGCTCTTAGCGCATGCGTATTGATTCCGTGCGTTGAATAAGAATACCATCAAGAACAAGTTTCCTATCCCAAGGATTGATGATATTCTTGACCAACTAGAGGGTGCGGCAATTTTCAGCTGGATAGATCTTAAGAGTGGATACCATTAGATTCTATCAAGCCAGAGTATGTGCATAAAACTACGTGTCAGACGACATTTGGTCTTTATGAGTTTCTAGTGATGCCATTTGGTCTTACAAATGCTCCTGCCATGTTCAATAGGATGATGAACTGGATTTTCCGCCCACATCAAAAGTTTGTTGGCACATTCTTTGATGACGTGTTAGTCTATTCGAAGAATGAAGAGGAGCATAGGCGTCACTTGACCATTGTGTTCGAAGAACTACACAGTCACAGGTTGCTTGTCAATTCTAAGAAAAGTGAATTCTTCTTGGAAGAGATCCACTTTCTTGGCCACATAGTGTCAAAGGATGGTGTTCGAATGGATCCTGCCAAGGTTGAAATTATAAAGACATGACTAGACTTTAAGACTGTGCACGATGTCCGTAGCTTCTTGGGATTATGTTCTTACTATAGAAGGTTTATCAGGAACTTTGCCGAGATTGCTTCACCCCTACGACTTTGGATCCAGTAATTGTTTTACCAAATCTCAGGAAGTCATTTGTGGTCCAGTGTGACGCATGTGGGAATAGTATTGGGGTCGTGTTAATGCAAGATGGTCAGGTAGTAGCCTATGAAAGCAGATTTTTGCGAGGGCTAGAGAAGACTATGCAAATCTATAAGAAAGAGCTACTGCCCGTGATTCATGCGCTTTCGAGTTGGAAACACTACCTACTAGGTGCTGATTTTGTTGTTCAGAAGACCATCAGACCTTGTGATACTTCTTGACACAGTCAAAGTTATTTGAAAAGCATATGCGATGGGCAAACATTCTCTCTATGTTCCACTTGTCAAAGTCGATGATGCGGAAGCGTAGAAACCAAGGAGAGTGAGCACGAGAGAGAGAGACTCCTTATTGGATGAGATTCTTCTGGGAAGCCAACGACCCAAGAAATCAAGAGCTCCGATGGGAATGAGAAAATTGATTGTCCCTCGGAATGACCATCGGAAGTTTTTGAGCTAACTTGAGATATGTTGTAATCGCGGACAATTACTTTCTTTCACGAAGGAGGGATGCCACAAACTACGGACGTGTCAAGTCACTGAAGAACGAAGCCAACCTGCAGATTTAAGCCGAGGGGCCTAAACCCTAAGAAGAAGAAGAAGCAGAAGAAGTTTTGCCGACTTACAAAGTCTTGCCGAGTGGCCTATTTTTAAAGAAGAGTTCCCACCAACTTATGGGACCCCGTCCGATGGGGCCCAAGTGACAAAGGCATTAAAATAAAGCAACCCTACACACACACACACACACACACACACACACACACACACACACACACACACACACGTGGAGAACTAATGACATGGTAGCTGTACGGATTCTCAGAATTCGCACTGACATGATGACGTGGCAACTGTACGGATTTCTGCAATTCATGTTGACATAATGAATGTATACGGATTTTCGTGATTAACGTTGAGCAGCTTTCGGCGGCAACTTTTGAGGCTAGATGCTTTTCGTGTTAGTGCTTTTCATGGCCAAGAGCCAAGGGCTCATTCTCTGGCATGCTCCGCGTGAGGTGTAGAGGATGGAGTACCGGCGTTGTACAGAGTTCAAGTAATGTAAAGAAATACCGAAAGGGGCGCCAATGTTTGGGGCCAGTGCTCTCTTGGGATGGAACTCCACCACTCTCCGTCTTGTGTCGTGCATCTCTTTCTGTTCAATTGTTATTTAGTTGTTCAAGCTGTTCTTTTCCGCTGGCACGTGGTGCCCCTTCCCGTGACACACCTGTCTTGTGGCTGCTTTGCCTTGACTCATGTAGGTGAAGCTCTCGGTCATTGGCCACTGACTATGCAATGGCCGGACATTTCTGATTTCAAAAGAGGGTCCCCAAAAATTAAATAAAAATCAAGGGAAAGAAACCAGCAAATGGATTGGAGACAGCCATGCTACAATTCACGGGGCTGAGTTAGCTGCTTGTGAGCGCCTATGTAGACTATGAGGATTTTGGATGTATGGCAGCATGGAGTCTTTGTATGGCCCCCAAATAGCCTCATATTCTCTACGTCTGAGCGTAGAGCAGGGAGCCTGAATCTATCTAGGATAGATTGTTTCTATGCTAATGACCACGTTGATGGAGCAAAAGACGCTGTGCACAACTCAACACAACACAAGGAATTTACTTAATTCCACCCCACACACCACCACTCAAGAGCTCAATGAAAATTCTCCCCACGGTCCCTATTCAAACTCCAAACACTTCGACCTACAAGCCCTTGCTTGCCCGCAGAGACTACAAGGTGAGTCGAGTTGATCAACACTTGAAATCACACTTGATGGTGACGTAAATATACAAGAAAAACCATCTAAAATTAAAAAACTAAAACCACAAAAGGCACTCTCTCAAAACCTTCACCCAACTCCACTCTGTTGGACTCTTTGGAGTAGCCCCAACCCTAATGGCACCGATATAGGGTCACATAGTCTTGCAGAAAGGCGCACCTTCTTCCCTCAATTCCTCGCGCACACACACCCATGGAAATCTCATAACTTCCATAGACTCTCCCAAGTGCAAAATTGAAGAGAAAAAGCTCTCATTCACTCTTCACACTCGAAAACAGGATGCGAACGCGACAGGACTGCATTAGACCACATGTAGGAACCCTGCTTCCTCCCGCACATAGAGAGGTGAAAGTGCTGAGTGTTGGCTTCAAAAGTTATCCTTTTGCTTGAACACTCATGGCACCGTGAGTGATATGGCAATTTACTCCCTTTTCACACTATTTTTGATCATTTTTTTACCCTTTTTGGCAAGTTTTGGCCAATTTTGATCCAGGATGGGCATTTTTTGCGGGAAAAAACCCCAAACGAACTCCAAAATTCACCAAATTTTGTATGTTTGATCCTTGATACTCAAAGTCCTTTGCCACATCTCCACATTCCATTTTTGACCACTTCTAGGGCGGTGCACGTATCATCGCAAATCAGGCACCGTAAATAGACAATTATTGACTTCTCGGGCGGGTCGAGGGTGCCCACGCCTCCCACTTGCATTATTTACATTCTGGAAAGCTTCAACACATTCCCTAGAACCAAAAGAAGCCACATGGAACTATATCCAAGGCCTCAATACCCTGTCCTGGCATGTACGTGTGCTCGGTTGTTGGCTCACAAACCTGACTATTCACAATGTATACACATCGCATCATGTTTCAAACCCAAAACAACTTTGCAAAACTCCCAAATGCATGTATTTTACATTTTTTGTACATATGCCGGATGCATATACACGCTACTCAGTACATGCCAAAAGCGGTCTATCATCATTGCCGACCCTCTAGGTAGAGCATTTATGCTCAACCAACAGACTATTTGCATCTGGAACCACATCCCTTGCAAAGTATTTCTTCAATCTCTAACCATTTATTCTGTAGGGCAAGCGTTCACCAGACAATTTTCCAACTCATATGTGCCATTAGAAAATACACGCTTCACTCTGTATGGACCCAACCATTTGTCCCTCAACTTCTTTTGAAAAGTGAAATCCAAGCGAGAGTCATATATGCTTCATCACCAGATCTCCCTCTTTAATCTCTTTCTTTGGCAGCCTCTTATTAATTTTCTCCATCCTTGTCTCTTCTTGTTGAATTTAATAATCACTGGCTTTCTCTTTGTTCATTTGCAACAACTCTAGAGAAAGAATTCTTTCATGCAGTTTGTCATTATGCGCATCTTGCATTTTGCACAACAACTTCAAGGCATCCAACTGCACTTGTACGGGCATAAGAGCTTTCTTTCCATAAACAAGCTCATATGGAGTGAATTGTGTTGACACTCTATACGCAGTTCTATAAGCTCACAAACACTCTTCCAAGTCCAAGTCCCACTCTTTAGGATGCTCTCTAGATATTTTGATAGCATCTTCACAATTTGACCATTGCAGTTTTCAACCAGCCTATTGCATTGTGGGTAGTAAGGAGAAGAATGCCTATGATGAATTTTCAATTTCTCCATCAGAGCACCAACAAGTTTTCCTTGAAGCCGGGTCCACGATAAAAAATGATAACCATAGGGGCTCCAAACCTGCAACACACCTATTCATACAAAAAAGAGGCTACTCTTCCTGCTGTTACATCTTTCACAGCTTTTGCTTCCACAGCCACAAGGATATAATTTTTGCCATTGTTGGTCCTTGGCATGGACCTACAACATCCACCCCCCATTTTGCAGATGCATCAAAAGACATTTTAGCTTTTTGAGGCTCAGCCAAAAGCTTTTGGTTTGCAAACACTTGGCATTCATAGCATGACTTGCACCAAAAATAAGCATCTCTCATCATAGAGGGCCAACAATAACCTGCTCTCAAAATACGAAAGACAAGTAGTGCTTCAAAATCAAGCCTATTTCTTCTTTGTAGGGCACTTTTCTCAGAATGCTATCTTTGCCATAAAGCATGAGATCCTCACCTATCAATGTGTAGTTTCTTGCTTTTGCAACTATTCTCTTACGTCGAATCTTTGACATGTCCTCTGAACATTGCCCTTTACCAAGAAATACTTCTACATCTTGTAATGATTCCCGTCCTGCATACAAGGCTTCCTTGACCTTTGAAAGAGCTACCAAGGCATCCAACTTGTCCCTAGCCAACCCATCAGCTTCTTTATTCTGCTCACGAGTAACATGCTTAAACTGTATCTTCTCAAACTCATGTAAAATCTTCTTGATGCCATAGAATCACTTCTTCAAATCGTCTTTCTTAACATTCCACAAACCAAGCAATTGATTCATGACTAGCAACGTATCCCTTTTTGCAATGACCATCTTCAATCCAAACTCAACACATTGCTTCAATCCAAGGATATCACCTCTTTGATCCTTTCGTGAAGGAAATTTTAGAGTCTTCACAAGCTTATGCTGGATGCTATGCTCTGTACGATACTGTACAAAAGCATAGGAGGTGACCTCTCCCCTTCTTTGCACGCACATGCTTGCCTGTGTCCTTCTCTAGCAGAGTTAAGACTTCAAATTAAATTTTCCCCTTTGCTTCTTCAGAACGTGGATAGGCATCGTTTCCAAAAGTTGAAACCGAGAGACATTAGGTTTTCTATTAAAGTGCATCTCAAATGGAGTATGACGAAGGAACGAAGTTGAAGGAGACCGGTTGTGTTGCTAAATTGGCTTTATCTGACAGAAAAATAATTCTAAATGAATTATTGGATTTATAAGTGAGAGGGTTTTCTCGCTTGGAACAACATGAAAAATAATTCTAAATGAATTATTGGAATTTTAAGTGAGAGGGATTTTCTCACTGGAGACATCCGAGTACAGAGTATTCCTAGTGCGTCATTCAAAGTAATGACGGGAGCACTGAGAACGGGAATATCTGTAAGGCCACCAGGAACGGGTACTTCTGATGCGTCACATCGGATGGGTGATAGGGAGCATTGGAAAGAAGTATCCGACCATCCGGGAACGGACATCTTTGATGCGTCATAGGATGGGTGACATAGAGCATCGTGAAGGAGACTGTACTGTAAGTTCGGTAGGAAAGGACTAGGTGATGGGTATTCCTGATGCGTCACAAGGTGGGTGGCAGGTGCATCGGAAAGGGGATATCCATAGTCGAGGAAATTCCGAACTGTGTTGGAATTGTGCACAAGGAAAAGCAAGCACTTGAATGAAGATGGGTTCAGAGGAAACTTTGAGGAAAAACAGATGCTTTCTGAGAAAGCGGGATTGCTTTTCGGGAAAGCAGATGCTTTCCCGCGAGGAAGTCTATGTTTGCATTGCAACTGTGTGTGTGATTGCATCCAGGGACGCCTGGGAAGTGCTGTGAACGTATTGTTTTTAACTTATAAGGTTTTATTGAGTTTTTGGGCAGATTCAGACTATTTTTAAAATACGCCGGCCGCCCATTTAATAAGTGGGCAGCCATCTGATAAATAAGGCCACAGATCAGCCAACGTTTTCTCTCTCTTTTTCGGACAGAACAACGAAAAAAAAAGGGAATTTTTTTTTTGAAAAAAAAAAAACGGCTGCAATCTCTACGTGAGCAGCTATTTGTGCCCGTGGCTAGGAGCTATAAAAGCATCACATGCCCTCACTCAGAGGGGAGGATCAGTTTTGCAAGAAGGAGATCTTGCTGCAGAGTTCACCCGCAAAGAAGACGTTTGCCGGTGATACCCATGGCTGCCCCAAAAGTGTACCCGATGTCGCCAAGACCCAGTGCGCAAGTTCTCTCGCGAAGAAGTGCCTACAGAGCGTGTTTCCATCACGACAAGCTGTTGTTTTTCTCTGTTTTCAGCCCATAAACGTCGTAGACGGGGCTGTTTTACGAGAAGGAACTCGAGAACACACCTCTTTTGTGTGTAGGATTGGAAGAGAGGATTTTCTATGTAGAGATCTCTTGCGAGGAATTGCTTTTCGAGAACCGAGTTGCGTTTTGAGCGTCGAGACTTTGAAGGTAACGATTTTCATGCTATGATCTTTGAGTATTTGATTGCAGGTGTACTTCCTCTTCGTGAGGGAGTAGGAGCAGAGGAAGGCATGAGCCTCTACAAGAGAAAAGCGCTCTGAGGAACTAGAGCCAGATCAGCCCAAGGGTTTCGTACCCGAGTTTGGGAAGTAGATCCACGGATCGGAGAGAAGTAGTCTCTTAAGTTGTGATCCGGAAGTTGGGATTCCCAAGTAAGTACTTCGTGTCCGGGAAAGCAGAGTTGTTCTGAGGGAAGAGGACTTTGGAAACAGAGTTGGAAAAGACAGTTGCAGGGATGTCATGCTCTGAGTCTGGAAGGTGAGATCCAGAGGCGAGAACCTTGGTTCTCAAGGATTTGGAATAAGGAACGGAAGTTTCCTTGGAATAGGGTTTTGCCCTAGGAATTGGAAGCCGAGGCTTCCGGCAACCATCAAGTCTTATTCTAGAACGAACGCGGTAATACGTTCGGTTCAAGTGCTTGTATAGACTTCTCCTCAGTAATAAAGATACTATTACGGGGGGGGGACCAACCCATCTTCTGGTCCCCAGTATCGTGTCAATCTTCTCACTCTCTATCTCTCTCTTTATCTGTTTCTCTCTATATCCTCTGGCTTCAGTAATAAGTGATAAATCCTATTTATCCGAATGTATTTTATATTGCTGTGTGCTCCCGTTTGTGATAGATTGAGGGGATGAACATTTGTAGCAACAGCCTCGGTCCACAAACACTCGAGCAAATCCCGATGCTCAAGCATAGTTCGGTTTATCTCCATCAAAGTCCTATTCTTTTGTTCCATTACAATTCTTAGAGGGTGACCTAGTATTTGCAAGATCATGTTGGGTGCTATGGTCTGCACAATACTATACAAAAGCATTGAAGGTGAATTCTCCTTGTTCGCAGACACCTCTTTGCCTCTCCTTCTCTAGTAGAGTCCACCAATTCTTGAAGATCTCAAAAGCTTCGTCCTTGTGCCTGAAGAAGTATACCGAAGTAAAGCCAAAATCAACTACCAATAGAGCTCCGCCTAAGGGATGAAGTATGCATAGGCCTGCAAAGGTCGATGTTAACCAACTTAAAAAGCGCATTAGCTTGTTGGGTAGAGTGCTGTGGAATAGCCTGTGGAAGTGGGAGATGTTGCACATTGCATTTTGGAACTATACATCTTTCGTTCTTAGGTTATTGGCTCTATTCTTGTCACGTGACACATCCAACCCTATGTGTCCGTGGACAAGCTACAACATAACAGGGTTTAGTCAATCCAGTCAGTCTAGATTAGAAGTGATATGGCACTTTTGTGAGTCTATTCGTAGACCGTGCATGCCCAGTCACTTAGTGTAGATGCATATCCTCTCGTTGCACACAGCATGATCATCGGTATTCCCATCAGAATCCATCAGATTCCATCAAGGGATTTTTCCAGTGCATTTAGCCTATTTTTCCTATTTTTGACATTTTTCACTTATTAATTTAAGTGACTTTCCAACAAAAGTAGGTAGGGCAATTTTGCTAAGTTTGTGTATAAGCAAACCAAAGCTAGCACTCTTGGGCAGATGAGCAAGGAGCACAACAGGCCCCAGGCAGCAGGTACTCCCTCTCTCTCAGCAAGAACCCCGTAGCACCCCCAACCTTGGCGTTTTCCATCTCCTAAGTCTAGCGTTTTTGGTCATCGCCCACACCTCCCCCAAGCTGGCGTTTTCAGCCTTGCAACCATTGCCAACAGTCCCAAACACCCAGCGTGTTTACTAACGCTACCAAGATCTGCCAGCGTTTCCATTTTCAGCCTTCGGTGAAGCCATTGTACCAGCGTTTTCAGCATTCATGAACAGCAGCAGATTCAGCCCTAGACATTGCAGAAGATCATCATTTTCAGCATCTCAAAACGCACCCAAAACCAGTGTTTTCAGCAGTCCCAAACAGTCCCAGATTTTCAGCCATAGCGTTTTTATGGACAGTAATTAGAAGACCGCAGATTTCAGCCCTTAAGTCGTCGTCGTCCCCATCGTTGTCACCGACATAGTCCCAAGTTGCATCAGTTTCCATGCATCATCATTGTACCACTTTGTGCAATCAATAGTAGACCACTCTCACCGACGAGAGTGGGGCCTTCGGAGGAGGGTTTTACGTCTCTGGTGTCGTATCTCTCTTCTCTCTCTATCTCTCAGTCTCATACACTTGCACGCACAGTGTCTATTCACTTTGTTTGTGATCATAGCATTCTCTCATTAAGAACGGAAGGCTCTACCTTCCATAAGAACAAAAGGAACCTTGAGCACAGTTCGGAGCACTCATCTTGAGCAAAGCGCAAACATTCATTCCGCTACACCTTACATTGGTATCAGAGCTTTGGCAGTGTTCTGTATCACTCAAGGAAAGAACCACAAGAAATTTTTTTGCTTGTTGCGGTTGCACGAACCAAAGTTCGCTTGGGCGTGTCGATTCTTAATCGTGTTTTTGAAGAGTGACAGGAATCCCAGGAAAGAAGGGCTTGTCCAGCCTCCCCTTGTGTCTCTTTTCACTCATTGAGAGCGGACCGTGCACTTAGCGGCTGGCCAATCGATGTGAGGTGGGAAAAAGAAACCTTGGTGTGAGCGCAAGGCCACCAAGGGGTGCGCCCGCGGGAAGGAGTAGAACTCGGGTGAACAGAAGATCCTTCTCAAACACGGTTTGCAAGCGAAAGTAAACCTCAAGACCCTCAAGAACCTCAAGAACCTCAAGAACCCAAGTTCCTCGTGAACTTAAGAACCAAAGATCATAGTGCATGGTCATCACCCGAAGCGGAATGAATACTTCGCATACAGGTGATGAGCATGAGAGAGGTGACGAAGGATTTTTCCCACCAAGAGATTTTTCCGACCCTCCCCCTTCGCCATCTACGCCACGAGTTGTACTAACTCCTATGGAGATGATGGTCAAGTCAATGATGGACATGATGCTTGCACAACAAGAAGCGACTCGCATTACTTTGGAACGCAATGAAAGAAATGCAATACAACAACAAGAAGCGAATCGAGTTGCGTTGGCACAACAAGAAACAAATCGCCTTGCTTTCGAACGCGAGCGCGATGAATGAAATGAACGAAAAGCAGAAAGGGAGGCAGAGCGTGAAGCTCAAAGAGAGCTACGCACTCAAGAATTCCTTCGACAAGTGCTAGCCTCGAAATCCGAACCACCCAAGGATCGTGGGAGTTCATCAAGTGGCGCAAGCCAGATGCGGATTCCAACCATCCAGTCACAGAGAAGTTGACTTTCAGTAAGTATGATGGTAAGATGGATGCTATGATTATTCATTCTTGGTTGCATCAATTTAATGCTTATTTTGCGACAACTAAGAAGATCGGAAAATGCAAAGTTTTAACGGCAGCTATGTACCTTGCCGGTGATGCCATCAATTAGTTACACGCGTGGCAAGAGGCACAGCTAGCTGCGCACCTAGAGGAAGCCGACGAATTCACGCCCCTTTCTTTCAATTGGGCTGATTTCCAAGACAAGCTCAAGGCGCGGGTTATGCCACCTCAGTACCTCGCACGATTGAAGAACGATTGGCGCGTTCTCAAGCAAAATGGTATGCCGGTTATGTCCTTTTCTAATCGTGTTTTACAGCTAGGTACCCAATTACGCAAGTCGGATGATGAACGCAAAGAGGCATTCCTTTATGGATTGGTAGACGAGTATATCAAGTACGATGTCGAGGTGCTGGATCCAATCGATCTCAACAAGGCGGTAGCGATTGCTCTCGCACAGGAGATGAAGCACAACAAGGGAAAGCCTAAGGAGAACAAGACTTCCACAAGTACCTCGCAGACTTCTCAGAACCCCTCAGAACGGTAAGAATGGTAACTCTTCTAACCAATCTTCCAACAGTCTCTCAGAAAAGAATTCTTCCAATGAATCTAAGGGTAAGGCTAACACAATTGCTAAACCTAAGCTTACTCCAGATAAAAAGGTAGCACAAGGAATTGTAGGAGGATACATCACGTCGGAACAGCAAAGCACTTATTCTAAGGAAGGTCGTTGTTTTCATTGTCGCATTAAGGGTCACATAAATAGAACATGTCCTAAGCTTGAATCGTATGAATTTAAAGAATCCACAGAACCCACTTCCTCTGTTAATGCAATTAATGATAACACGAGTGTGCCCCAAGTTTCTCATGACCCTCCCATTGATGATTCTCTCATTAAATGTTATGGTCGTACGTCGGGGCAGCGTTTTGTCATATTGTTTGACCCAGGTAGTATGTATGATGTGATCAGTCCCTCTCTTGTTGAGAGAGCCCGCCTCGAAGTTAGTCAGAGATCTCCTATCGAGGTCTTTGGTTTCCTTCCCGGTATGGAAGCTCTCATCACGGAGGAGTGCCTTGATGTGTTGTTTGCAATTCAAAAAGCTGCCTTCACTAGAAGATTTGTTGTTTCTCCTCTCAGGATGTGATATGATTTTGGGCATTCGATGGTTTCGTGATGCTAACCCTCTCATTGATTGGGAGGCTAACACTTTCACTCTCAATGCCAAAAGTGATTCTCCCATTGTCATTCATGGAGAAGACATTGTTCATTCTCCATCTCTCATTGCTAATATGCAGGACAAGATTGAAAGGATTCAGGAGAAGGAGACTCTCTCAGTCTCTTTTTCTCCAAAGTATGACACACAGGATTTGCATGATTGTGAGCAGCATGATGATTTGATTGACAATGATAAGCATGATGATTTGGATGTTAAAGACAAGCATGATGATTTGCATGATCACGATGTGATTTTTCACAAGCATGATGAGTTGCATGAAGAAGATGTGATTGTTCACAAGGATGATGTGTTAGTTGATTCTTTTTCTAGCGAAGCTAACCTTGTTGCAGATTTGATTAATCCCGAAGGATCGATCTTGACTCTCGAGCCTAGGTCCAAAGAACCCTCATAGGAAGTATTATGTGTTCGCATGATTGATACACACGCATTGTTCGAATGTTTCATTCGTGACCGTTTCTTGTATTTTAGTCGGCATCGTTATGTGATCCCTTTTCTTAGGCATTACATATTGTATGTTGAGCATGTTTCTCTCGTGGATGAGCACGAATGTATGCGGATTTTTCATGAAAAGCTGAAAAGTATGTATGTAAGGAAGTCACATTCTATGTCTCTTCCTTGGCATGACACAGTTTCCAAACGAGCACATGAAAGTATGAGCACCAAGCATGGGCATTTCCGTTGTGAATTTCCACAGTTGCTTGCTCTAGATCATAAGAGAAAGATTCGATCTTATTGTTTGCGTGAATGTGGTGAACGGTTTAGCACTCCCTCTCTTTGTTCATCTACATTGCATGCAGAGTCTTTGAGGAAAACAAGATTTTTTTCACTCACTTCACATGGAATGGGTATGTTCATGGTTTTTTGTTGGAAATGGTTTCAGGAATTTTCAGCCATGGAGATTCTTGAAGAAGAAAGAAGCACGACTCTAGACGAAGTTGAAGCATTGAAGGAGCCACAGAAGACTTTGTCGCTTTCGGCGCGGCCCAAAGAAGCATGCGTTGCAGACCTTTATGAAGTTCAAGTACTGCACGACCCACACATCAGAGTGGGCCTGCGAAGAGTCCCTTCCAGGATTCCGGATGCTATTGGCGATCTCCCTCGACGCCATACAGTTCGGTACCAGTACCTCACTTTGAAAAGGAGGGGATGTCACGTGACACATCCAACACTATGTGTCCGTGGACAAGCTACAACATAACACGGTTCAGTCAATCCAGTCAGTCTAGATTAGAAGTGATGTGACACTTTTGTGAGTCTATTCGTAGACCGTGCATGCCCAGTCGCTTAGTGTAGATGCATATCCTCTGGTTGTACACAACATGATCATCGGTATTTTCATCAGAATCCATTAGATTCCATCAAGGGATTTTTCAGTGTATGTAGCCTATTTTCCCTATTTTTGACATTTTTCACTT
This sequence comes from Adiantum capillus-veneris, assembly GCF_014529385.1. Taxonomy (NCBI): domain Eukaryota; kingdom Viridiplantae; phylum Streptophyta; class Polypodiopsida; order Polypodiales; family Pteridaceae; genus Adiantum; species Adiantum capillus-veneris. Next base: position 84,329 of record NW_028221711.1, read on the forward strand.
GTTAATTTAAGGGACTTTCCAACAAAAGTAGGTAGGGCAATTTTGCTAAGTTTGTATATAAGCAAACCAAAGCTAGCACTCTTGGGCGGATGAGCAAGGAGCACAAAAGGCCCTAGGCAGCAGGTACTCCCTCTCTCTCAGCAAGAACCCCGCAGCACCCCAACCTTGGCGTTTTCCATCCCCTAAGCCTAGCGTTTTTTGTCATCGCCCACACCTCCCCCAAGCTGGCGTTTCAGCCTTGCAACCATCGCCAACAGTCCCAGATGCCCAGCGTTTTTACTAACCCTACCAAGATCTGCCAGCGTTTTCATTTTCAGCCTTCGGTGAAGCCATTGTATCAGCGTTTTCAGCATTCATGAACAGCAGCAGATTCAGCCCTAGACATTGCAGAAGATCATCATTTTCAGCATCTCAAAACGCAACCAAAACCAGCGTTTTCAGCAGTCCCAAACAGTCCCAGATTTTCAGCCATAGCGTTTTTATGGACAGCAATCAGAAGACCTCAGATTTCAGCCCTTAAGTCGTCGTTGTCGTCCCCGTCGTTGTCACTGACATAGTCCCAAGTAGCATCAATTTCCATGTATCATCATTGTACCACTTTGTGCAATCAATAGTAGACCACTCTCGCCGACGAGAGTAGGGCCTTCGGAGGAGGGTTTTACAACGTCTCTGGTGTCGTATCTCTCTTCTCTCTCTATCTCTCAGTTTCATACACTTGCACGCACAGTGTCCATTGGCTTTGTTTGTGATCATAGCATTCTCTCATTAAGAACGGAAGGCTCTACCTTCCATAAGAACAAAAGGAACCTTGAGCACAGTTCGGAGCACTCATCTTGAGCAAAGCGCAAACATTCATTCCGCTGCACCTAACAGTTCTGTATCTTTTTTATGAGAGAGGAGCATGCCTTGCTGTATTCTTGTTCTTTGTGGTTTTTCCGTAACTTTGGGGTTTCCACTAGTAATTTAAGCTAAAAGGGAAAGTGTGTATGCATGTGCATTCATTTTAGCTTTGTGGAGAGAAGCATAAAGAGGTTAAGTTGGGGAACCGTTGTGTTTTTTCTTGTGATTGTGTGTGCAATATGCATGTGTGTGACTATTCATGGCTTTGCAAAAGCACATTTGTTGGTGAAGAATTACTCTGCAAACTAGTTGGAAATGCAAAATGCCTCTCGAATAGGGTTTTTTTAAAAGCTACTCAACTTATTTTGTGTATGCCTTTTCTAATTAAAAAAAAGAAGTAAATAATGGTTTGTTTTATCTAGTTTTGTTTAATAGCAAATAAAGTGTTTTTTTTCTGTTTTCCCTTGTGTCTCTTGCTTTTGTAGTTTTACGAGTGTTTTATCCCCTCTTATAATTCGTGAGTTCAGACTATTCTGAACTTACGAAGGTATATATATATATGTTGCATCAGAGGTGCACACTTTGCTGGGGCCCCACCCTTTTGGCACGCCGGCTGATTGCTTCTACTTATGTGTTGCTGTTGCTGCCATTGCTATGAGGCTGTATCACATATGTGGTGTTGTCCTCATGCTCAGGATTTTTTTCATAAAGTTAGGTTTCCTTCGCATCAACTTTGGAAGATTTTTCTGGCATTTTGGCCAATGGAACCCAACTTTACCAAGTATTGCATATTTTTGCACGTGCATGCAGTCTTGGGATTTAGACTATTTATCAGATGCGAAATCGTCTTCAGCTGGCATTTTGTCACGGCAGCAATTCTTTTGGTTTGCACTACCCATACTTTTGTACCCAGCTGCTTCAGTCTCTCTGTGATTGTCTGCATGTGGGGGATGTTCCACTCCAGCAGTTTGAGGTCTTTCATGATTGTACATGGCCACCAGTTTAGAGTGGCTTTAACTTGTACGTAATTTTAATCAATTCAAACTTGGTCACCAAGAGAAAGTGTGCGTGCGTGCACATGCGTGCATGTGTTCTAGTTTGGGGGGAGATTCCACTGGATAATTGATTTCTTTACAATCATCGTTGCCTTTTTTTGGTTATGTTTGAAGAACACATGGCGATGACATTACCTGTTGATGTGGCAGGCTCTCTTTTGGACTGGGGATTCTGATGCTTTCATAGGCTACAGGTTAAAAAATTGGTTTACATCAATACGCAGGCGATTAAGGACTGCAAGTCTCACATTAGAGGCTCATCAACGGCCCACACTTAGTGACTTGTCAAACATTCGCTTAGTTGCAGAAGATCATGGAAGGTTTGTTTGTGTTTTAGTTATTTGTCTTCATACATCAAGAAGTAATACGAGCTTCAGAGAAGTTGGTCTTTGTACAGCATTGTGGGCAATGAAAGCTGTATATCTTCCAGAGAAGCTGAGCTTGACACGGAGGAGATGTGCCTGAAAGAGATTTTCAAGATGTCTGTTGAAATGGATATCAACTCTCCTAGTTTTACATGGGAAAATCTGGTCTCATTACACCACACTCAACATGCTCATAGTAGTGGTAGCGAATATGACATGTCAAAGCCAGTAGAGGTTGGTGGCCAGCAGTTGTGCATCTTACGATAGTGCTTTTAATCAAAGTTTTTAATTTGGCTTGGCATGTTGTGCATGTTGGATTGTATGCCCTCCCATCTCACAGTCACGGAAACTACTACTATCAAGTGCAAATTAAAAGCTAGGCTCATATAGAGCATTTCATTTTATTATGGTCACAAATATTAGAATTTCTCAAGGCTCCTTACCTTGTGAAGCTGTTTTAGTTGCAATGTACGTATACATGTTTGAAGCTAATTAATGTCCAGTTTTGACATAACCATGTTTACATCTCAAATCTAACGATGGTGCTTCCGACTTTCATGAGTTGATGTCGCGTTTTGTTGAATATTAAAACAATCCTGTAAAAAGTAGCCCGAGCAAATTTGTTCCTCCATAAACATTATTTGTTAACTGTACTCTTCAACACCTTACCGCCAAAAGACTCATCAACAAGACAAAAGTCACACTCAAATATCCATGTAACAACATAAGTTCATTGAAGAACATTGTTCTAAAGCACATTATAGTGGCCATGGCTTAGACAGTTTTGTAAACCTACCGTTTTCTTGAAACAGTATAATTCAAAACATTACAAGAAGGAAATTTAAGCTTTTAGGGCAATCATTTGCAATATTGGGCTGGGAGGGAGAGTGTCGCATAGATAATATTATCCTTCAGTGTATGTTTATGTGGTACCTTGTATGTATGTCACAGTGTTTCACATGGTGGAGGCCAGATTTGAATATGGCTAGTTATTATGTCAAGAACACTGCAAACTCCCAGTTTTGTCATAGAGGGGTAAACCTAGGTTTTATTTTCTGTGTGCAGATGTTGCCAATGCGAGGTCCCTATGACACGTAATGATCATGAATTTTTGACAATGAGTTTTCTCTGGTGAAATTTACATTGTCAACTAATACTATTCCAAATAGGTGACAGTGAACTCAGGTGGAATTGTCTTCTTTGCAACATTCAAAGAGAGTCTTAACTCACAGATTGCTGTAAAGGAGGCTGTAGCCGTGCTAAAGTTCACTTCGTCTAGCCTGGTCACTCAAAGTGAGCGTTTGGGAAATGAGCTAGCAAAACATATGGGAGTTTTTTGTCCACAGGTATGCGAGCTCCTTGCTGCTCTGTTGCATTAAAATTGTATGATTAAGTTGAGCACATGTATGTGTTCATGAATCAGAAGTCCACTTTCTAATTTTTGACAGGCCATTAGTGCTTGTAAAATGAATGCAAGAAAAAATACTTCAGTGCTCTGACAACTGCTCTTCACAAAGAACTGTATTAGATTATTACTTATGTGCTTGAGTCTCTAGTGTTGGCAAGTGGCTAATCAAAACTACTCTTTATGAGCTTGTTTTCAAAACATTGAAGGGAAATGTGCAAATAAGTGTCCCTAAAGCCGTGTATAGCTTCACGATGTTCTTTTTATCTCATTTGGGTGGATTTTCCACAAGTCTTCAGCTTGTGACTCCCGACTCCTGCTGTGTTGTTATGAGAAAAGGAAATGAACAGTTGTAAAAGGTAACTATATGGCAGGATTGAACTGAGTGATAAGAGTTACCCCTTTGGGCAGAAGTACAACTCTGAAGCATGCTATTTCTGTTACGGATCCGGTTCCCATAGCTGAAAAGGGTTCGTAAACAGGAGGCACTTTCACTGCAGTAAGGCCATGCAACAAAATCACAATGATCAATATAACCAGAGTCTTAGCCACCCTGTGAAGCCTTTATAGGCTTCTAAATGTGAGGGGGAATAGGTGTGCACAGTCAGTCTTGGAAGCATAGAGTTTTGATGAGTTACCATCTGGGAGTGATAATTATAGCTCTGATTGCATGAGCAGGCTCATTCTCACTTTGTTGCTCCCTCTCAGCGAAGGAGTCCTCTAAAATCAATGCAATTGCTCAAGATCGTGAGATGTAGAATAAAACAAATACACATACAAACATTTAAATTCATTCGCACATGTAATCATGCATCTTGTTATCTCATTACATTTCCCTAATAACTTCTTGTTGGATTTGTGATGTTAGTTTTCAACATCCGTCGTGTTGTTGCAAAGATACCAGCATGTGCCAATGAACCATGATGAACCATTTCAAGTACTCTAGGCCTGTGAAGATAGCTGCCAAAATGCATTTTTGTTTCAAAAAATTATTGGCATCGAAACTGTAAGTGGCAAACATATCCACTTTCCTCAACAATAAGAGTTAAGTCTGTTAAAACTACAAATGTCAGCGCGTAGTGACTTCCGGCTACAATGGTATTCGAGTGAAGTAACTTGTTATTCCAGCAAGAAAACTAGTCCTATTTTACATACGTGCAACTAGGATTCTGGATTTTGAAGATTTTACAAGGATCATTGGCAAGAAGTTACCGAAGCTGCTTTCCAAGAATCCACAAGGCGACTAGTCTACCACAACCGAAGACTCCTAGGATGATGATCTCACAATTGAGTTATTTATTTTCTCAAAGACACCAAGAAAGCTTTTCAGTTTCTACAACAGTTTGCCAGCATCTATTCTCTTGCAAATTACATAGAAGTAGCATTCCTCAAGGATGATGCTCTGCAATGGTTGAATTATTTGTCCACTGAGCTGCATGTGTTGAGGACATTGCAAGCTTTTAAGAATAAATTTCCTAGCAGTTATTACACTTTTCTCTGGAGTACAACTTCTTGTTGACTTGGACACCAAAAAAATGGTTCCTATGGAGACTTTCAAAGGATTATAATCAGAGATTTTGGGATGTGTGTTTGGTAGTCTCTGTCTTCAAGAATTCTAACTTTGGAAGATCAATGTGAGAGGTACACTGTTGGGTTGTCTTCACCACTAAGGAGTATTGCCATTCAAAAAGGTTTACAGCTATGCAAGAGATTTTGGGATGTGTATTCGGCAGTCTCTGTCTTCAAGAAGTGAACTCTGGAAGATCAATTTGAGAGATACACCATTGGGTTGCCTTTCACGACTGAGGCGTATTTGCCTGCAAAAGGGAACTTTGGAAGATCAACGTGAGAGATACACCATTGGGTTGCCTTCACCACTAAGGCGTATTGCCTTTCAAAAAGGTCACAGCTATGCAAGAGCTAATGGACCATGCAGTAGTTGAATAGACAGGCACTTTGTTCGAGACTACTGTTTGAATTTGTCTCAGCTTGTTCAATCTTGGTTCGACTTGTTTGAATCTTGTTTGGGTACTGTTTGAACTTGTTTGATTTCGATTGGACTTGTTGGTGATGAAATACGGACTCTTAAAGACTTTCTTTGAGCGGATGGACTGGCTTTGTGTGGACCCTTAGCAAATGGACATAATAGACCTGCTTTGAGTAGATAGACCCGGTGCAACAGTGCTGTAACTGTTTTTTGTACGGTTGGACCAGAGTCCACAAGCCTGTACCTTAGACCCGCTCTAGGCGGATGGAATCTATTCATGTTCAAGTGAATGCATCTGTGATTTGTATTGCATCCTCAAAGCATTAACTCTGGAATTTTTAATTCTAGTACTTCAAAACTTCCGGCCTGGATGAGATAACTAGATTGATGGTGAAGCTGGTGCATGGCAGACACAAGGAAAGGAAGAATGGGTTGAAGCCTGGACGTTTTTTCTTTGATTATTGAATAGCACCAGGATATAAAATTCCACGAAAAACCAGCTGCCTGTCTAATGTGACCGTTCACAGTTTTTTCTTTTGTGATACGCTGGTTGTTAATTGGTTTTTTATCAATTTCTTGACATCGAGCTTTCTTTTCCGGTTACCAGTCGCGAGTTATCTACAAAGGTAGCGATGAATGGATGGAGCTTCAGAAAGCAGTTGAGAAATGCTCAGATGCTGCAACTTTTGTTGGAGATGAAGATAACAAGGCCACATGCGCTGAATTTCTTGAAGTGTTGAATTTAAGCCGTTGCGTCCTTTTGATGGGGTACCTTCCTATTGCTACTTTAAATCATCAAAACTCGAATGACGTCAATGCAAGTATATTACTGCTGAGATATTTTTGTTGATGTGCATTTTAGTTATATCAAAGGCTGTCCTTTGCTTGAAAGCAAAAATGCATTTCATGCGCAAGCTGCAGCACAAAACACAGCAGCCGCTTTGGCACGAATATTTCTCTTAGACCTGGTTCTGCGGAATGAAGATCGTCTTTGTTGTCCAGAGTTGGGTTGGCGTGGGAACCCAGACAACCTGCTGTGTGCTCAAGAAATTCCATTGGGACATCAATTTTCTGGGCGGTTCTTCTCAGTTACTTCGCAGACAAGAATGTCTCCTAATAACCAAGCAGCTGTTAATCACAGTGAGAGAAGGTTTTCTTCGGCTGATAGTGTGCTTGGTCTACAGAGTTGTGACTCATTGTTGAAGAAGACGGACATGTTTGAAAGGCGAGCACATGATGCAACTAAGTTAGGAGACAATCCTGTGTTCCTTATAACCATTGACTCGGGGGTTCCTCGTCGGCCTCCCACTGGGAAGCGGGCTTTGGACAAAGTTTCATATCCCAAATTAATTGAACTAATTCTTAATTGTCCAGATTATGCTTCGAGTATGCTGTATGACATATCTGGAGGTAAACTTGGATTTTCTTCTGTGAAGGTCATTCAAGACGATGTTGACCAGATAAAAGTTGTCAAGGCCTTCCAAACAGGGCTAAAGAAGGCTATTAGAGATATGCAGAATCTGTATATTTTCTTACTGAAACTGTATCGGATGTTGCAAATCTTGCTGCTGAAGTTTTTTCAATCAATCAATGCCATGTTTCCACCAGAAGATGAACCAACAATGGATGAACCTGAATCTGAGACTAGCATATCACCAAAAAGTCAAAGACCCCACGAGACAGTTTTGCACTCCCAGACTTCCATTGTTCAGAAGGGAAACATTGAAGCAGAACGTTCAAACTTGCAAATTGAAGATAGCCCTAGGAGACCAGAAGAACGTGCCATAGAGTATCCTTGTTCTAATGACAATTCTTTGAAAAAGACACCGGATAAGAGCCCAAGCCATGGAAGCCCTCGTTTAAGCAAGCAACTAACTGGCAAGCTAAAATCGGTCAATCGAACTGCAAAGGTTTATTCTCTGCAGACTATCTTTAACAAGGCTTTGAGATTGACCTTCATTCACACAGACTATTATAGGTTGATGCTAGGCTAAATGAAGAGCTGAAACGTTGGAATGAAATTTTGGATGCGGAAGGGCACGGCTTTTGTGAAGATCATGGTTTTGTCACTGGATTCTTAGAAGGAGGCAGCAATCATAGTGTCATTCGTAACTATGAGTTGAAGGTGTGTGTACTTTTTTCATGCTGTCTATTGTCTTTGATAGCCTGTTTCATTATTTTTCCATTGGGAACAAAGGTCTAAAGAAAAATTTTTATTGCCAAAAATCTCTTTTGTTGCTCTCATAGGTCTTTTAGGCCATTTGCAAACTTAAATAATCCTGTTGTTTCATTTCATTTCTGTAAGGAATGATTTTATTAACGGTACATTCTACCATGCACAGAAGCAGCCATTAACGGAGATTGATGTGCCTGAGAGGGAGTATTACGATGGGCGGAAGCATACGGATAGACCATTGGTCATGATGCTATCATGCATGATAAGGGCGATGGCCTCCATTCCGCACGAGATCATTCATGTATAGATGGGTCCATCACTTACGATGGTTGAGGCCTTGTTTGAGGCAGTGACCTTCCTCTACAGGGCTCCCTTGAGATAGATACCCATGACTAGCATTGGCTTCATCCATGCAGCTAGTGGTCGAGGGTGACAAACATTGCTGGTATGCCCACATGAGCACTTGGATGAGGCTACATAACAAGCAGATTGATAGACTTCCTGTGTTGAGCACGGTCTAGATTGCTTGCTCTACACTCTAGCTCAGCAGATTAGAACTGATTAGAATCATTAGAGGTGACATATTGAGGCGGGACATATAGATGACTTGGATCAAAATCCGCTCTTCCCATGGCACGAGGATGGCCTGCTACAAGAATGCCTTTCTCCAGCTCTCTCCAAAAGGATTCATTATCTGATTGAGTTATATGGATACTCAACTCTCACATGTTTTTTTTTCCCAAGAAAAGATCCTTCCATTAGTTAAGAAAAAGGCCCATAGGGCTACAAAAACACTTACTAGAGAGGGCTACATCAAAAAGATGGGGTGATCTCTCCAAGTGAGTAACAAA
>NW_028221712.1:0-69100 GCF_014529385.1 Adiantum capillus-veneris
GGTGATGTGTGTAAAGACATCCAGTATGCTACTTATAGGATGCAGCTTCCTAGAAGAGTGTTTCTTGTGCATAACCTTACCAGTGTAATCTCCATACATCCTACTATCGCATGACCTGAGTAATTTTAATTGTCATCTTTATTACAGACTCTTGTCCTATAATTTAAAAATCATCATTTTTACCAAAACCAATGTACTGAGTAGGTGCATAAGCACCTACCTGAATGTCGAACCAAATGTGTACAAGGGGGCAACCTGGAAATTGGACGATGATTCTAGAGCCTGAGGTTTGGAGGGAAAATGGTATGAGGTTGTGAGGATCTAGAGACTCCAGCATTGGGTGATGTATTCCTTCATTCATATGTTGAAGGAATTAATATCTACGTTGATCATGTGTGTCTATTTGTGTGTATAATGCTTGTATAGTGTTGCCAATCCCTCGGAGAAGGTCCACTCTGAGCCAAAGTGTGTGTGTGTGTGTGTGTGTAGCTGTTTAAATCTTAACTAATAAGACATAATTGAATTTTACATTCAAAAGACAGCTGGCCAAGGAATAAATGAACTGATATTACAAAAATAACTCAGTATTAGAATTATTTAGGTACAATGATTGTAGGAAAGAGATCCTCTTTCAGTTAAAAACTAGAAATAGGAGAACTTCCTGGTTCCTCAGTGAGTAATTCATTACAGAAAGGTTGCTTGCCAAAGAAAAGAAAGCCATCCAAGAGAAGATAGAGTCCTTACCTGCATCCATCCAAACAAGACAACAATTATGTTAGCCTTGGATGTGTTTTACAGGTATCAATGGACTATATTAGTTGTTATCCATGTCCATCTTATAGGTTTTAATTACTTTAGACAAGCTAGTTTATTCATTTAGTATGTTAGCAGTTTTTCATATTCCTTTTTAAACTATGGTGGAGTCCATCAAGGGTAACACCAAGAGCCACCGCTTAGTGACTATGTATAAAGAAGCAACTATATACTTACCTTCTTCAATCAGTAGAACCCATGGTATCAAAGGTACAAAAAGATGCGATATCCGATATTTTTTGTTTAACCAGAGGTTATAGATGCTGGTGGTGATTACCTCGTTTTTAACACCAACTAATAAGCAAAAATGTAACTAGTTTAGGAGAGTAGTAAAAAAAATTTTATCATTTTCTTGCCAAAAAGCTTGGAAGATATACCCAAGCCAAAATATCCACTTACCTTCTTTATCCAAAGAGTCATTATCGATTATCTCGAACAATAGTGTCTGGTTATACCAACCATGGCTTATTTCAAACTTTTAGAAGAGTGAGCTGCTATATACTTACCTTCGAAAAAGATGTCAGGTTATTCCCATATGCAATGTCCGGCATATAAGTTCCAAAATATGCTAAGCAATAAGTTAATCACGGAAGAAAGAAAGAAAGAGCCCACTGATTTCGAGAACTGTCAGATAGAAAAAAAAAACTAGTAATCACAGCGACAGCAACCTGCTGTTTGTTTTCGCCAACTGGCCCATTGGCCATAATCCCTTGTAGCAACCATTTACACAGTCGATATACAGTAACATCCCGCCTTTTTCTTCTTGCCCAACAGAATCCTGAACGGCCATCAATCCACCCTTCATACTCACCACCACATACTCACCAACACCTACTGTCATTGATGCACATGCAGTCTTATGTGGAGGTGAAGTATTGCGCCCTGAGGCCACCCCATTATGCAGACCATGATCATTTTTTATGCACAAGAGGCCCATGGCCACCCATAGTGGCTAGGCTTTTAGCAAAAAAAACCAGTCAAGTTTTGAAAGTGTTGGAATTAGGGTTGCAGAGAAACGCACACAGCTTGGAGAAGACAAAGGGAGCTCAAGGCACACAATAGAGAGTATATTACTTAGTGTGCAATGGAAAGATAGATAGCCCTAGAGTGATGGGCGTATATAGAATGCTCGGGGAAAAAAACCTCCTAACGAGGGAAAAAATACCCCGGCGGTCCTAGTGTGTTCACACACATCACTACCACATGTATATGGTAACAAATCCCCCCTAGAGTGATGCGGTGAACGAGAGCTGGCACATGAGTAAAGGGAAGTGCCATGCCCTGAGGACAGGATCAATCCACAAAGGGGAGTAATCCTAAAGCTTTGCGGAAAGCTTCAAGCTTCTCACGAGACAATGCCTTTGTGAAAAGATCTGCAAGGTTGTCCTGTGTTGAAACATAAGCCAAGCCGATCTCTCCTGCTGAGAGCCTCTCCCTGAGATAGTGGTAATGCACCTCAATGTGCTTTGTGCGAGCATGAAAAACTGGGTTCCTCGCAACTGCCAATGCGGTCTGACTATTAGTCCAACACCCAAATTAGCCATAAGGCGTCTGAGCCATACACACTCAACCGTAGCTGTGAAGACTGCCCTGTACTCAGCCTCACAACTCGAAGTGGCCACAGTAGGTTGCTTCTTGCTCAACATGATATACATGAACTTCCAAGCATGAAAAAAAAACAACTTGTGGACACTCGCGTGTCAAAACAACCAGCCCAATCTGAGTTCGAAAAAGCATGTAAGTCTGGCGGAAGTGATCCCCCCTTGGGATAAAACAAGACAAGGTGTAAAGTGCCACTAAGGTAGCGGAAAATCCTCTTGACAGCCTGCCAATGCTTAGACCTTGGGCTATGCATGAATCTGCTGACCAGTGAGACTGCAAACTGAATATCTAGCCTCATCTTGCATACATAAATGAGGCAGCCAACAACAGTTTGGTAAAGAGTGACATCAGCAGGATCACCAGCATCATGTAGACTCAACTTCAAACCTGTTTCCATGGGAGTGGCAATAGGTTTGCAATCCTCAAGTCCAAACTTACATAGCAATGTCTCTATGTAACTTTTCTGACACAAGGCAATACCACCATCACACTGCTTAAACTGTATACCCAAGTAATGATGCAACAACCCCAAATCTTTCATCTTGAAAGTAGCATTCAAATCAGCCTTAAATTCAGCAATATGTCTCTCATTTGGTCCAGTGATCAACAAATCATCAACATAAGAACCATGATGAGAAGTACATCACCCTCACGCTTTACATACAATGTGCTTTGTGTTGGAGTATTATGAAAGCCTTGTTTGACAAAATGAGTGTCAGTTTTCTCATACCAAGAATGAGGAGAATGCTTCAACCCATACAAAGCCTTGTTACATTTGCACACGTTGTCCTCTTGTCCTTTTACGACAAAACCGCGAGGCTGCGTTACATAAACTTCCTCAAATATGTCACCATTTAAGAAAGCAGTAACAATATCTGATTGATGTACATCCCAACCAAAATGAAATGCCAATGCACATAGAAAATGCACAGTAGTCATACGACAAGTGGGAGCAAAAGTCCCTTATAATCTATGCCTTTTTGTTGTGCATAACCCTTTGCAACAAGTCGAGCCTTATGGCGATCGATGTCACCATCTGGCTTGCATTTCAACTTGTAAACCCACTTTGTACCAATGGCCTTTTTGCCACAAGGCAAATAACATAAAGTCCATGTGTCATTTTCTATAAGTGCATCATATTGTGATTGCATGGTAGCCATCCAATTTTCTGAATTCTGTGCTTCATCAAAAGACAAAGGCTCCTCAACATCATGTAAGCTAGACACAGCCAAAGCATAACAATCTGATGCATAAGATGCATGGCAAGAACCTGAACGAGTACGACTAGACAAAGATGCATCCAATTTACTGTCACGCAAAGTGTGCACCAGCCATTTTGGCATACCTCTAGCCTGCTCATTTTCAGCCCTTTCCTCATCAAGTACATCATGTACATATGCATCAGTAATAGGCTGATCTAAAACATTTTCAGAAACCGCCATAGGCTGTACATTTGCCTCATTGGAACTTACATTCGTATTTCCACCACTGAAAAGAGGCAACAAAGTGTCATAAATGTCCTGTGTGCTTACATTACTGTCTCTAGTACATGACAGCAAGGGCTGAAGAGAATCTTCCACAAACACTACATCCCGAGAAACCAGAATACGTTTTGTTTGCGGATGATACAACCTGTAACCTTTGCTTTCAGCACTATAACCAACAAAAATACATTAGAAAGCCTTATCATCCAATTTTTTGCGCTGCGCTTGTAGCACCAAAGCATATGCCTGTTAGGAAATAAGACGTGCTAAATACATAATTGAGTAGATTACTTAATGGAGAGATACAATTTACATACACGAGATTATAGAGTAGAGAGAGAGAGAGAGAGTACACACGATATACGTGGTTCACCCAATGTGGGCTACGTCCACAGGAAAGCAGCCACTCAATGGCTTTAGCACTTCAAAAGAAGAAGTATTTTACAAAGGGATTAAACCCTTGATAGAGCTCCCGCCTTGCTTCACTCTCACCACCTTACACTCACCTTGTTGCATCAACTTCACACTATGAAATGTGTGTAGAAATGGCCTCCTTTTATAGGCCAAAAGGGCTACCCTCTCTTATGAGAGACAACCATGTGTAGCCGCCCTTGTGCGAATAAGTCCAAATCGGACCCTCCAATCCGCTTATGTGTGGCCGCCCTTGAGAAGACAAGTCCGCTTTTGAATTCAGCCACCGGCCACCGGCCATTGACTTCCGGCCACCGGCCACTGGCCATTGACTTTCGACCACCGGCAATCGGCCATTGACTACCGGCCACTGGCCAACCCACTGGTTGTTTTCCGACCACTTTCCGGCCGCCGTCCGGCCATAATATTCCAACAAAAAGGAATATTTCGGCGAAAATTTTTGCCCGTGAAAATTTTGGTTTCCGATGAGTGATTTTCCTTCACGCATGATGGCTTCTCCTCATAATGGGGGCCTTACAAATGTGCGATTTTACCACAGAAAATTACAAGGGTAAATCAGGCTCCATACTTAACAATGCCAAACAGCCAAAAACACACATGTGCTCAATAGAAGGCTTTCTATCATGCCATGCTTCATATGAGTAATAGACTTCAAAGCTTTCGTAGGACACCTGTTAAGTACATAAGTGGCACACATGATGGCCTCAAGCCAAAAAGAATGCGGCAAAGCTTGATTTTTGACCATACATCGTGCCATTTCCATCAGTGCACAATCTTTCCAACTCCCTGAACTGGATAAGAGGCATTGTTGGCACAAGTGACAGCATTCCCATGAGGGACATACTCAAGAGAGGTAAACAATTCACGATGTGAGGTAATGTGCTTTGTAGCACCACTGTCAAAATACCACACATGTGAATCTGCAGCAACTAATAAGTATGCATCATGGACGATAGGATTGTATGTGTACTCTATGCTAAAATCCCATTCTGCATCAACATCAGCATCAAAGTCTCCTTTCACAGAAGACTCAACAATGGCTGCATTTGTAGTGGAACCAGCATTTGCAGTGGAACCACCCTCTTTCTTCTAAGCCTCTTTCGCCTTCAACTTAGGACACGACTTGATCAAGTGATCATTAGCTTTACAATAATGGCAACGCATCTTCTTTTTGCCCTTATCACCAGAATTGCCAGACGAAGTGCTGCCAGCAGAAGCATTAGGAATAGAATTTTTGCCACTCGCAGCAGAACCATAATAAGTGGCTGCATTACTGTTACCACCCTTTCTTTGAGAAGCAATAAAAGCCTGTTCAACTGCACGCTGCATAGTCCTATTTTTTCTAGAAAGTGACTCTTGTAACAGCAATGTGCATAATGCATCAAACTTGACAACTTCAAGATTTCCTTGGGTCATCAGTCTCCAAGTACTAGCAAAATTCTGGTAGGAATCTGGTAAGGCATCAAGAACAGTCTGCACAAGGGAACTGTAAAAAATGACCACCTATAGAAATAAGCTGCTCATTGATATCCTTGACACTAGCAAGGAAAGTGTCCATATCATCTTCCTCATGCATAATCTTTGACTCCAGCTCTTTACAACCACTCGCAGCAGAACCATAAGAAGTGGCTGCATTACTGTTACCACCCTTTCTTTGAGAAGAAATAAAAGCCTGTTCAACTGCACGCTGCCTAGTATTATTTTTTCTAGAAAGTGACTCTTGTAACAACAATGTGTATAATGCATCAAACTTGACAACTTCAAGATTTCCTTGGGTCATCAGTCTCCAAGTACTAGCAAAAGTCTGGTAGGAATCTGGTAAGGCATCAAGAATAGTCTGCACAAGGGAACTATAAAAAATGACAACCTATAGAAATAAGCTGCTCATTGATATCCTTGACACTAGCAAGGAAAGTGTCCATATCATCTTCCTCATGCATAATCTTTGACTCCAGCTCTTTACGCAACAAAGAAATTTTAGCCTCGTTGTGACTTGCATAAAGACCAGCCAAAATATCCCAAGCTTGTTTTGCAGATTTTGTTGAACGGATGTGAGGAACAATGGTGCGCTTCACAGACAACGCAATCAATGCATGAGCCTGCGCATCCTTAACATCCCAACGAGCTTGTTCTGCCATAGGCAAAACAACTCTAACAGCTGATTGCAGAGAAACGCACATAGCTTGGAGAAGACAAAGGGAGATCAAGGCACACAATAGAGAGTATATTACTTAGTGTGCAATGGAAAGATAGATAGCCCTAGAGTGATGGGCGTATATACAATGCTGGGGAAAAAAACCTCCTAAAGAGGGAAAAAATGCCCCGACGGTCCTAGTGTGTTCACACACATCACTACCACATGTATATGGTAAGAGAAAGTATATGAACCTGCAGTAATCGACATAGCCTACAGTAAGCCACAAAGACGGCCCAACAAGTTCTAGGTCAGTAAGTTCTAGTGTGTTCACACACATCACTACCACATGTATATGGTCGTAGAAAGTATATGAACCTGCAGTAATCGACATAGCCTACAGTAATACACAAAGATGGCTGAACAAGTTCTAGGTCAGGAGCATTTTCTTATGCATATGGCAGGGATGCTCCAATCCTTATTTTCACTATATCCAGCCCTTTACGAATATCATCAGAAAGTGCTAATCTGCTCAGCTTTTGCAAGAAGCCCATAACAAAAAACGAGCCTACACAGTATGCATGTTTTTACCAAGCAAAAGGTAGGAAAAGACCTTTATTATGTGTAAAAAACGGTCTAGAAAAACAATAAACTCAGCAGAGGAGGGATTGAACACCTGAGTCACCTCTGAGGAGAGCTCCATTCTCCTTGGTAGTGGCAAGTAGACAGGAAATGTTTCACAAAATGACTCAACACACCCAATATAGCTAAGTGAGGGGCAGAGATGTGCCCTCACCTGCTTTTATAGCAGGAGGAGTCAAGTCTTGCCCTTGTGCAGTGTCACGGTCTCGAGAGAGGAAGGCCACACTCCACCATGAGTAAGAGAGACAGCATTGAGTATCACGCCTATAGCTTTCAATGGAGATCGACAGACTGGGAGGAGGATGAGGGCCGCCTTCGCTACTCTCTGAGGGCATTAGCCATTGATCACGCTTGACAGAGAATCATTAATTAGTAAAGGGCTTGGCCCCCGATAGTGGTCAAAATAAACAATCAATAAAAGTTTTTTAGACCTAGTATGGTCCAGGCAGCATGAGTCTAAAAAACGAGGAGGGGGGGGGGGGGGGGAAGGGGGGTGTTTTGTTTTTTGTTCTTCATATGAACAGTATACAAGTGTGTGTGTGTGTGTGTGTTGAACAATCTTCATGCATCAGTTGAGCCGGTTAGGGCGAATGGAGATGGCGATCTCTGAAAACCCTTAGACCAGGTAAGTAAGAGGAGAGCAAAGTGTATCCATGGCTTTGTAGAGCACAGTGTGTGTACAAGGCTATCGTAGAGAACACGGTGCTATTAAAGAGAACACGGTGCTACTAAAAGGATGAGCATGCATAGCCAAGGATAAAAACCGCTATTGATAAGGTTCACAAAAAGAAGATAGGGAGATACACTGAGGTCCCATTTTTAAAATCCTCCTTGGGAGTCTTGTGGAGGGTAGGTGGGGTAGTTATATGGAAATCACTTTGTAGAGAGTTCCAACATTTTCTGCCGAGTAATAAACTTATATAGAATTTATGTATATGTCAAAGTCCTTGATGTATCAAGATTCAATATCCAATTAAATCAATACAGGCTTGAGATAGATATCAAAGTGTATGCAAGTATCATTAGAGACTATGTGGCGAGGAAGATATATATACCATATACATGTGAGAGTCTCGTCAAAAGAGGCTCAAGGGTGTGATAGGGGAATCCGAACCAGAATTTGGAATGAGATAGAAAGCTTCTCACCTACCAAGGTTAAAACAAATTGTCATGTTTAAATGTGTGTGTGTGTGTGTACCCGCCCTATCCCAGGCACCATACACAATGGGTCAATAGTAGGCCCATTGTGAATGGGCCTACTACCTAATTAGAGAAATGACGTTGATATGTTTGAAATGTAAGCCAGGCCAGTCATTTTGAGAAAGAGATTTTATGATTTTGGTAATTATGTCGCTTCTCTTGAATCAATTAAGGCAAAACTTGTGGATAAGTAACTTGATATCTTTCTATGCCAGGAAGAAGTTAGAGGAGGAGTACATAATCAGGTATAGGAGGCCGATGCAGATACCAAGAGCGGCTTTACATGGTCGATTACTATCTTTTTTACGAATTCAATGGGTGGGATGTCTAATAAGTCCCTCTTCCAAGTAATATGTTGGTCATAACCACCTACACAAAGGCTATGGAGTGTGATTGTAAAGTTAAGGAATTGTACCGAAGTAGAAAAAAAGTCGGTTGATGTTTTAAACCCTTGTCCATATGTTGGTTCTATTTTTAGGCAGTTAGAATGATTGATTTCATCCGAGTGTTTTATTTTTGAGGCTTAATATGTCATCCATATATCTATAAGTGTGTTTAAATAGTGAAAGTTTATTATGGTTGTCTTTGTCACCCATGGTTTTCGGAAACCAATTGTATTCAAAGAAGGCCAAGTATAAATTACACATAAAAGGAGAGCATAAAAAGCCCATTGGAATGTCTAGGCTTTGGTTAAAGAATTGGCCTACAAAAATCAAAGTGGAGTTATCAAGGACCCAAGATATATTTTTAAATACTTTATCCTCATCGAAGTGTAAGTGATGAGGTTTTTTGGAGAGAGACATGCAGAAGAAACCATTCATTCTAGCATGTTTAAAGGCAAGCCTAATCTTTTGTTATAGAACATCTTTTAATCCTAATTCTCCATCTAGGGGTATGTTCTCATAGCATTGAGTAATATCAGCTTTGTAAAGAGATCAAAAATCTGTTTAGGGAGGTTAAGAGTAACTTCCGTGGAGTTTTTTAATAGCCAAAAAGGATTATAGTGTATTTGAAGAAAGTTAAGAGTAAATTTTTTGTTAAGAGGTGCAAACAAATTTAAATTCTGAAAGTACTAAGTCAAGGCAAGGGTGATATCCTTGGTAATGTTAGTAAAAATACCATTTGAGGCATCAGACATCTATCTGAATTTATGTTTGTGTGATTTATAGGTGGGAAAAAGTACTAGAAGTTTGGTATCTTGAAAAGAATAGCCTAATATATCTATATATTTTGAAATTCTATTAGTAACCTCATACAAAGAGGTGTTAAGTGGTGTGAATTCTTTTTCAGAAACGCGAGAGTAGGCTATTTTACAAGCCAAGTTTTTTCATAAAAGAGTGGGATAGTTTGAACTTTTATCCAGCCCTACTATAAACCAGCCATGTGACAGCTTTTGAAATTCATCAGCTAGTTGTGGTGTGATCCATGTGCTTTCAGTAGATAACCATTTATAAGGTAAGAGCGAGATTTTTTGGAAAAAAGTATTTTTCAACCAAATCTTCTAAGTCCAGTAGGACTATCTTCTCTAGTAGGAGAGTTCTAACAAGGTCAGTTAGACAACTAAGTAAAGCTGATAGAGCAAGATAAGTCCAGGCTTGTGGTAAAAGGGCTCTCTCAAAAGAAAGGTATTGACTTCAATGAAATATTTTCTCATGTTGTAAAAATGAACTCAATTAGTCTTGTCTTAAGCCTTGTGTGGCTGCTCATGATCTAAATCTTGAGCAAATGGATGTAAATACGGCATTTCCTCATGGTGACTTAGAGGAGGAAATTTACATGCTTCAACCAAAGGGGTATGAAGTTAAAGGTAAGGAGAAAATGGTTTGCAAATTAAAGAAGGGCTTGTATGGTTTAAATCAAGCATCAAACCAATGGTACTTGAAGTTCAATCGATGGATGTTGGATCATGGATTCACAAGATGTAACTCGAATCAGTGCGTCTACATGAAGAATTTGGGAGATGGGAAGTTCATCATCCTAGTTTTGTATGTTGACATGCTGATTGCAAGTGCTAACATGCAGGACATCAAATACCTAAAAGAGGAGCTGTCTAAATCTTTTTCAATGAAATATTTAGGTGCTACAAAGAGGATATTTGGTATGAAAATATCAAGGGATAGGACAAAGAAGACAATAAAGCTATCTCACGAGGATTACATCAAGAAGGTACTAGAATGGTTTGCAATGCAAAATGCAAAAACGGTTTCTACACCTTTGTCTGGTCACTTTAAAGTAACCAAGGATATGTGTCCAAAGACACAAGAGGATATAGCCTATATGTCTAAAGTTCCATATACTGCAGTGGTAGGTGCTCTTATGTATGCTCTGGTCTGAACAAGGCCAGACATTTCACATGGAGTGGGAGTTGTAAGTAGGTTCATGGACAACCCAGGTAAAGAGCACTAGCAAGCTGTGAAGTGGATATTTAGATATCTAAAAGGAACAACAACAAATGCTTTGTATTTTGGAGGAACTGATATTTTTCTAGAAGGGTATGCTGATGCAGATATGGCAGGTGACAAAGATACTTGAAGGAGAACTAATGGCTATGTCTTCACGGTTGGAGGCACAACAGTAAGCTGGGCTTCAAAGCTACAGAAAGTGGTCTCACTTTTTACCCCGGAAGTAGAGTAGTAGCAATGACGGAGGCAAGCAAAGAAATTCTATGGCTTCACAGATTCTTAGAAGAGCTTGGATTCAAACAAAACAACTGTGTCTTATACGGTGATAGCCAAAGTGCTATCCATCTTGCAAAAAACTCAGCCTTTCATTCAAGGACAAAGCACATTGAGGTGAGATATCACTTCATACGCACTCTTTTGGAAGAGGGACAACTAAAGCTAGAAAAGGTGCATGCAAGTGAAAATCCTGTAGACATGTTTACAAAGGTGGTCAACAAGGAGAAGTTGAGCTTTTGCTCATCTTCAATTGGCATTTAAGGATAAGAAGCCAGGATGGAAAGCAGTCACAGGTTTGGTTTGGAGATCAGTCTCTAAGTGGGAGATTGTTAAGTATGGAGCCTGATTTAATCCTTGTAATTTTTTGTGGTAAAAACGCACATTTCTAAGCCCTTCATTATGAGGAGAAGCCATTGTGCATGAAGAAAAATCACTCATTGAAAACCAAAATTTTCACGGCCAGTCTCGAGCCCAAGCTCAAGACTGGCTTCACCGGAATATTCATTTTTGTCGGAATATTATGGACGGACGGCGGCCGGAAAGTGGTTGAAAAATGATCGATCGGTTGGCCGGTTGGCCGGTGGTCGGTAGTCAATGGCCAGTGGGTGGCCAATGGTTGAAATTCAACAATTGATGGCCGGTGGCCGAATCTAAAAGAGGATTTGTCTTCTCAAGGGCGGACACACATGGGCGGATGGAAGGGTCCGATTTGGACTTATCTACAGAAGGGCAGCTACACATGGCTGTCTCTCATGAGAGATAGCCCTTTTGGTCTATAAAAGGAGGCCATTTCTACACACATTTCATAGAGTGAAGTTAATGCAACAAGGTGGGTGTGAGTGAAGCAAGGCGGGAGCTCAATTAAGGGTATACTCCGTTTGTAACCTACTTCTTGTTTGAAGTACTAAATCCATTAAGTGGCTGCTTTCCCGTGGATGTAGCCCACACTGGGTGAACCATGTATATCGTGTGTACTCTCTCTCTCTCTCTCTACTTTACAATATCTTATGTGTGAAAATTATCTCTCTCCATTAAGTAATCTACTCAATTACTTAGCTACGTCATATTTCCTAACAGTTGATACTTATGAAGGAACTGTGCAAGAGAGAAGAGGAAGGAGAAGAGCACATGACACATAGATATGGGTGGGGAGACTCAATCAGTGTGTAGCCCCCTATACACTTATGCTATGTACAAGGTATACAAGTCAGTGGGCGCCCAGACTCTGGGCGGCCGAGCAAGGCACAGGCGCCTATACCCCAACAAACTCCCACTTAAAGGCGACTGTGCCTTTAAGCAAGGGAACCTAGTCTAAAGACTACAAAAGGCGAGACAAAATCGCTCTCAACCGAATTCCCACTAACTGGCTGTGATCGTGTGCATCCGGTTGTCCTGCTCCCATGTAAGTCCATACACCACTAGACGTACCGCACACGTACTGCAAGTATGTACGCAATACCTGCATATCTCCCTCATGCACTATGCCATCATTAGTCAAAAAGCGTCTGAAAACCCTAACTGCAAATGCTCCCATTGCAGTTGCGATATTCGATCTCAAGATCAACATCTCATACATGAGACCACCGAATGCCGATGCAATGCTAGCGGGCCCTGCTAGCTCTACGGAGCATGCATCAACATACATATCCCTGGAAATAGGCATCTCTGACCAATAAGGCATGTCAGCCACATTCATCTCATGACTGTCTGCAAAAGACGCATCAACCTGTCGTGCAACCTTAGAGAAAACCAACTGCTATAGGTGTCTGCTGGAAGACATATCCTGCACAACTATATCCCCATGCTCACTATCGAGCATAGAAAGGAATGATTTCATAATCACTGACGTCTCAACCTCCTCTACAATCATCCACTGTAGACATGACAACTCAATCTGTTGTGACTCACTAGAGCTCTCATGCTCTAACTCCTTATGCATAGACTCTTGCACAACTTCCTCTTGTCGTGACTCACTAGAGCAAGACCACTCTACCTGTCTATCCTGCATAGAAGTATCTCACACAACTGACTCTCTCCTTTGCTCAGTCACTAGCAAAGCATGCATGTCTAACTCTGTCACCTCTCTGTGTAACTGCTCAAGTCGTGCCCCAATTGTGTGCACAACGAGCTCACTACTCTGCACTCCATGCAAAGCACCCTGCAACCCAGGAGTAAAAGAGACTATCCGGGTCTCTCGCTCTCTGCATGGCTGTAACAAGATTGAGACTCGACCATCTTGCACCAGTACTACGTGCAATGGGGACCATGTGCCAACTCTAGCACCTCTCGCAATCACCAGCGAACCCAAATGCAACGCAAAAGATTGCTCAAGTAGGATACCCAACATCCACTATCCTTGAGATGACCAACAGAGATCAAACTCATCTCGTCAAATCTGGCACATGACGCACATCTCTGAGCACGTACAATGCACCGCTCGGTAATGACAGTCTCACATCTCCTGAACCAGCAATCTCATGCAGTGACCCATCTGCCAATTGCACACTACCATGCACTCTACTAGAATAGCTATTGAACAAGTCACGATACGGAGTGACATGAAAAGTAGCATCCCTGTCTAGCACCCACTGTAAAAGAAGTGCACTATCCTCAGACGTCAAAAAATCAGGATTAATACAGGAAGCAAATGTGACCTCACTATCACTAGGGTACTCAGACACTGTATCTGATCCTACAACTGTCAAGTCAACAGAGCCTATATTATCTATTGCATCCTTGAGACTAGCTTGTCTCCTGTGCTGTCTCATACAACAAAAGCATCGCCGTCTAATGTGCTCTGTGTGACCACAATGCCAATATCTCAAGTGTCGACACAATGCCAATATCTCAAGTGTCGACACGAACGAGAACGCCGTCTCTCATGAGTCATTGTCCTAGACTCAAAAGTCTCACACATATTGACTACTATAAGTGAATGTCAAAATTAACCAAGAGCTGTAACTCTACTCTAGGTACGGTAGCAATGAAATGCACTCAACTAATCCAAAAGAAGCAACCTACAACGAGAAAATGCTCTAAAAAAAAAGAGCTCACCAGCACCTACAATGCTCATGCGAATCCACGCATAAAATTTCTCACAGTAGTGTAACCACACTGTGCTCCACAAATGGCAATGATGCAAATCCCAAATGCCAAGTGTACGAGGCTCTTTTAGAGTAAACCAAGCTCCTGTATGGCTATAAAATATGGCTGCAAATCAGCCCCAAAATTCAGCTCTTAAACAACTGCATAAACAAGTCACAAACGTGTCCCAGATCAGCCTACAACTGAGCCATACATGGACACCTGCAAAGAGGAAACAATGGTTGAAAATTCAGTGCCCAAATAAGCCCTCAAACCTGCCTGTAAACTTGTAAACCTGTAGCTGAAACCTGCTGAAAAACCTGAAGCCATTAGTGCTCGAATCCGGCTACCTAGCTCGTAGCCACACAAGCATACATCACAATATTCACTCATGTGAGTGTGCCGAGATAACTGTACGCCTGTAAAACCGTGAGCTAATCATCGAGTCCACACTGTGCAGTATCGATGCATACATGCACTAAGCTCCCACCTGCAGAGAACACCAGACGTAATCAATGAGTGCAATCGCAATCACAACCTGGATCGCATCAACTTATGCGCATAAAACTCTTGGGAAAATTTTGCCAGCGTTTCGATTCACAATGGCTATCAACACAAAATAACCATTGTCCTACAAGCTCAATACAATGATCAATCAATCTGGATCAAACTACACTCAACATACATGCATAAGCTCTGCAAACCTATGTCCAACAAATGCTCACAAAGAGTACCACAGGTGACCATACATATCATCCACAACCAACCTCTGCACTTGCTCACAAGATCTATTGCTCACCACATAAGCATACATAGAGCATTACCCGCTCAAAGACCATGTATGCAAGCCACAACACTGCAGAAGAACCACTCAACTGCAAACTGGCAACACATGTGGGAGTATTAGACTCAACCTGTACCTGGGAGTCAAACCTGATCTTGTAACACCTGCAAATGCTCACAATTGAGCAAATCAAACCAATCCACCTCCTGCTTGCCAATCTACACAAGATGGGTTTCTTTGCGGTTGAAACCTATCTTCTGATGTAGTGCTCAGAACAAAATTTTGAGGGCATAAACAGCGTTGAAAGGGGGGTAAAACTGCAGGTCACCTCCTGGAAATGCTCCCGGAACACCGAGTGTGAATTTCCAAGCTCCGGATCCAGAATCTGCCCAAAAAGTGCGCGCGCGATTACGCAAAAATGCAATGAACTTGGCTCTCATACCAATTGAAGAAATTGTGAAGGAGAGAAGAGGAAGGAGAAGAGCACACGACACACAGATATGGGTGGGGAGACTCAATCAATGTGTAGCTTCCTATACACTTATGCTATGTATAAGGTATACAAGTCAGTGGGCGCCCAGACTCTGGGCAGCCAGGCAAGGCACATGCGCCTATACCCCAACAACTTCCAACCAATCATTACATTATCAAGTATTTCATGGTTTCCAAAAAGTAAGTCAAAACACTCACAAAAAAGTGTCTTTCAGTGTATCCAATCCAGAAGTTAATTTTGAAAAAGACAATGTTCATAAATACATTATTTGCAAGAAGTCTTTTTTATACGATTCCTCTTTCACAAGGGCCAATAGCAACCTGCACATCATAAGTGATCATATTAAGTCAATAAAGCGTCAGGGATAGGGGTGTTTCTTCCTCTCCCCCTAGTAAAGCTACGAGATTTTCTTCTACTAAAATTAGAGGATGAGCTAGGTGTCAAAAAAGACGTTAATGAATTGGGGGTGGTGAGAGAGTTATGTCTTTTTAGTGAGGGGGAATCATCGTCGTCAATACATGGCTTGAGTAAACTGGTAATAATTTAACACCTTTGTAGTTTGCAAACGTAGTCAAATATGTCCCAGGTTCAAGTGATTTTAGTTCTTTAAGAATATCAGCAGAAGCCCACGAAAAATATTGAAAGCAATATGAGCAATCACTAAATTTTTAGCTTGGCCACCTAGCCAAGAACAAATAAGGGATAGATGAAAGTCCACCGGTTTCTCAAGGAAGAGCTGGTCTAGATGGTTGAGGATGAACCAAATAGCATGGTCAAGCCACATAATGTTGGATTTTCATGATGCTTTAGGGTCCGAAATTGCAAGAACACTTAACATAGGGTTAAAAAACATTCCAAATAGATTCCGTGTAGAAGTTAGGATTACTTTTAGCAAACTCAATGTTCCCTTTTGTCCAAATGTTTAGACCTTTATTGGAAGAGCATTTGGAATGGTCAATAAGGTTAAGGTTAAAAGGGGATTTAATGAGTTCTACTTTGTCTAAGAACTGTCCTCCTTTTAGAATTCTGAGTTTACAATCCTCAATTGTGGAGGCAGGAAGATTAGCCAAATAGACCCATGTTTCACTAAGAATTGGTGCCAAAAAGGCTTTGTTAGGTAGAACCCAAAGCTGACGATCTACACCAAAGGATTCAATTTCAATTTGTCTAATTGGTAGAAGAGGGAAAACCTTGGAAAGTTTGGGTACCATTTCCAAGAGATTAGAGTCACTAAGGGAGCAAAGACTTGTTTTGAAATTCCTTGACAACTTCAAGTGACGCACTATCTCTGCAAACGATACCACCGGTTTGAGGAACAATTGGAGTAGCAGGGGTACTAATAAAAGAAGGATTGAGGCCACATAATTTTTTTAGAAAGCTAGATAATTCAGTCCCAAAAAAAGAAAATAAGGCCATCTCTTGCTAATACTGTACAGAAAGTACAGGTAGTTGGGCTATGTAGTGGGAAATCATATTAGCCCCATCTATGGAGTCCTTGTCCAAGGTAGCCAAAATCTTGACCCCAAACATTGAAAGATAGCATGTGTAAGATATATAGCTTTTTATCCAGGCAAGAGCCGAATCA
This sequence comes from Adiantum capillus-veneris, assembly GCF_014529385.1. NCBI lineage: Eukaryota > Viridiplantae > Streptophyta > Polypodiopsida > Polypodiales > Pteridaceae > Adiantum > Adiantum capillus-veneris. The sequence continues at coordinate 16,932 of NW_028221712.1, forward strand.
TATACTAATTTAGAAGCATTTTGACTGCCAATGCATCTTAGAACAAGAGAGGTAGCCACAGAGAGGGGCTCAGAAGATAGTTCTAGGCCTTGCAAGTGGACAAGGGTCTGCAATAGACAAAATTATAAGTAAGTCAGGGATTACTTCTGGTAATATGTAACACACAATTTGGCTTGTCGAGCCACGAAAAGGTCTAGTTCTATTAGCTAAAGATTTCTTTGGAGAATGGTCCTTTAGGTAAAACCTAATTTGTTCTAAACTTCTTGTATGCTTCTCTGGGTCATGGTTTACTCTCATGCAAGCTGTCAATTCAAAGTGTTTGTGATCCTAAAAGAAAATATACAATTAGTCATGTAGGTCGAGCCTGCAATCCTTAAGCCGGCAAAGTTAGAGATTATAATAGCCGTATAGCAAGGTATCCAGAACATTAGCCTATGTAGGACCACCTAACACCTACCAACCAAAAAAGAATTTATAGGCAGTGGGTCCAACCTAGAACTAAGATTCAGACTAGTTTCCAAAGCAGCGTCCTGGTTTTTTCAAGAAGAATGAAAAAACCTTATGTATAGGACGTTGGTGCAGCCAAAGTTGGTTGAAGCTAGGAGGTGGTCTATGCGAGGAAAACGGTATAGTCGAGTGCAGTGCAGAAGGCTAGGGCAGGTGCCATGGACCTGGGTAGCCAAAGGATAGCGGTAATGAATGCTTGAAGCGGTTTTTTAGGCCAAAAGTGTTGCGGGATGGTCCAGATGGGATGGCAGATGAAGGTGTCCAAAATGCCAAATCAGCGTCCTAAAATGTAGTGTTCAGCGTGCTCTAGAAGTCGATCTAGACTGTTCGTCAAACGGAGCCCTGGTGTGTAAGATACTGAAGCTTAAAGGTGGAGTGTGTAGCAGATCCCCGACGGATAGGGCAGCTGGGGAGAGGTGGCTAAGGACAAGTGGCCCGGGCTGATGTAAGTGTATACATGTGCAGAGCTCGAGTTATGGAGCATGCTGGTCTTCTCAGATCACAAATCGGAGCTCTGGATAGTTAGTTATGATCAGTTGAATATTTTTCAGAGGCCACGTCTGAGCCCATTGAATCGCATTGAGAAATGTGCCATCTGGTGTTTTCATGAGCTCACCAGGTGTTTGGTGCGTATTAGGCAGTGTATGATGCTAGCAGGAAGTGACAGCACGTGGATTGGAGTCCGGAGCACGGAGATATGCTCAGCCAAAGTTAGAAGTTTGTGCTAAGCATGAAGAGTCAAATGTTTTTTTCTCGGTTTGGGGCGCATAGATCGAGATCGGATTAAAGCCACCTCACGGGATTGATATGGGAACTTGAAGGTTGGAGTGCAAGTTTTCTGATGGGCTCAGTGGCCGTCGCATAGGCCAACTGAGCAATGCATAGCGCAAACAAAAAAAGGGGTATTTTTTAAGTTGAAGTGGGGGGTCTTTGAGGGTCTTGGAGGCTATCCCAAAGGGGGATCGCCCACAGAGTTGCCACGTGGCATAGCAATGCTCCCACATGCGGTTGCGCAAAGGAGGGCCATGGTGTATAAGGCCACAAAGGGGCGCCAGTGTAAGGCATCGAAGTGAAGCGAAGGAGCTCCGTGACCTCATGGCTATGGTGGTGCGCACTGCAGGCGACCGTGGGCGTTGCATTGGCCGGAGGCGGCCCTGCGGGGCAGAAACGGGCCGGTTTTTGCTGGGGCAGGGCGGCGCAAGAGGCGCGCGCCCACGTGAGGAAGTAGGCGAGGTCGGCAGATGATGTCGCTCGCTTAAGGCGGTGGTCAGGCGGCCCTTGGGGCCCCAAAATTTTGAGAAAGAGGGAAGGGGAAATAGAGACATCGCTACTGCCTCCCCCCCTCATGTAAGAGGAATATCCCATAGCTCGGGCAGAGGGCATAGAGAGAGCGAGGATGAACTCAAGAGCAAGGCCGTCCGGGCCAAGCAAGGAGCAAAAAAGGGTAGTAAAGGCCGGACAAACCAAGGTTAAGGGCAGAAAGTGAAGGCCAAGGTCAAAGAAAGGGAGTTATCCGTGCTAAGAGCAAAGGATAAACCAAATCAAGGGCAAAGTGGAGGTTGGACCAAATGAGGGGAGCGAAAAGGAGAGAGGTGGCAGGAGGAGTCGGATAGAGAGATAAAGTCAAAGTCAATCTAATTGAGCAGTGTAAGGTTAATAAGCCTAAAGAGGGTAAAAGATGAAAGATATAAAATAAAAAAATAAAAGGATAGGGGTGTTGTGAATACCCTGAGCTATAGAGAGGCCTTTGTGTTGGTGCCGGGCGTGTTTCCCCATTCCCCCTCTGCATCTTCTAGTGCCCCCATTGAGGAGCACACTAATTGCTCCTAGTTAATCGAAAGAAAGCGGCTTTTTGCGTTGGAAGTCATGGCAGCTAGAAGCTATGGACCAATTTTCACAGGAGAAGAGAGCACGGACGAGTGGATGTCAGATTTCGAGCACTGACGAGTGGATATCTACCCACTTTTTGGTAGAGGTCGAGGTCAAGGGCAATACAATGGTCGAAGAGAGCAAGCGGTGGAGAATCCTGTGCAACCAGCTCCGCAAAATGGAGGTGAGGTCCCAAGAGTAAACATCATAGGGGTGGATAAGCAGGATGTCAAAGTTTTGGCCAATAAGAGGGCAAGAGCCGAGAGGGAGACAGAGATAGAGCAGGAAACTAGAGCTCACAAAGGCAAAGAGAAGGTGTACGAAAGTAGAGAGTGTTGTAAAGGCGGCTAGGGAGCCATGGTGGTGCAGGTTGTGCAAAGAAAGACGAGAGAGAGAGATAGAGAAGAAGTCGACACAGTTTGAAGAAGAAAAAACACGCTACTACTAATTTCATTAAAAGGAAGTCTTTATATAGTTTTTTAAAGGTGATATCAACCACACCTTTTACTCATGAAAACTCCACTAATTGATGGTCTATAGCTGCATGCCTGGAGACTTGTTCTCACGGGCGTAGACACTATGGAATACGGGCTTGCATACCCAACAATCCCCCCCTCAAGCCCGAACTAGACATACCCTCTCATGATACCTCGAGTTTTTGGTGTACTCGTCAACCATGAGTTTTAGGTTTTCTCACAACCAAGGATTTTTGGTGTATCCATAACCTGATGCTAGGAAAATAACCCCCCCTTGAACAGATAGGGTGTAGGCCAGAAAAGCTAGCTACCAAAAATGGAGTTTTTGGTTCACTGCCAAACCTTGGGTTTAAGGTGTACCCAGTAACCTCATGAGAAGTAGGACAAAAATAGGACTTGAGAACAAAAACTGATAAATTGGGAGGTCTTACCACTCATGGGTGGCAGTGTCTATATCTCGTACAATTTATTTTGACTAAACAATATGAAAAGAGTTGAACTAAAAAAATTCCTCGTCAACAGAATATATTGGAGATTCAGTGTCTCCCTCAACCACATGAATTTGAGTTTTACCCTTTTGAAAGCACCTATTTGACGGATGATTTGTTTTACCACAGTGAACACAAGGATTCTTCTTGAAACAGTCTTTCGTCTGATGATTGTTGCGCCCACAAATGGCACAAGATCTGGTTCCATTGAATGGTCGAGATGAAGCTGCTGTAGCAGCACATTTAGTGACTGCATATGCACTGGAAGTATCAGAAGAACTGGTGGGGGATACAACATTCGAGACTGTGTATGCACTGGGAAAAATAGTAGAATTGGTACTAGGTACCCTGCGTTCTTCTTCCTGCAATGAATTGATGACACCATCCAAGGAGGGCAGTGGATCTTTGTCTTTTAAAACAGTAACAATCTGATGAAATTTATCAGTCAAACTTTTTAATAAAATGGCTATGAGATCTTCTTATGGTATTGGAGCTTCGACATAACAAGTTGAGTTTTAATACTCTTCAGTCTATTAGCTAAAGCAGTAATGCTTTCATCTTCACGCATGTGGGTGGAATATAATTCCATTTTTAAACTCATTTTTGAATACTTAGCTTTGGCACCGAAAAGCTTCTCTAACTCTATCCAGGCAGCACTTGAAGAATCGACATAGTCTAAATAATGAATGAAATCATCTTCTAAGGAGGTTAGAATGATACCAAAAGCATGTTCGTCTTTCCTTTGTAGCTCAGCAGATAATGCCCTTTTCACTGCGGGCGGATGTGCTAGATTCGTCGGCTGCAAGAGGCTTGACCACGTTCGATAGGTTTTTGCGCATCAAATAGCCTTTAACTTTGATCTTCCAAGTGTGGAAACCGGTCCCGTTGTATTTGTCGACTTTCGACGCCATGTTGAGGTCTTTAAAATAAAAGAAGGTGAAGGTTCGGTCAGATTTAACTTGTAGCAAAAATTCCAATCAACTTTTGAAGTTACGAAGCAAAGGTGTTGAAGCTTTAAAATATGACTAATACTGTATGTCAATTTACTGTTTTGAGGTCGTCGCCAACATGATCGAATAATGAGTGTACCATAACTGAACATCGAGCACAACTTGCAAGAAGTGTAGCATAACGGATTTGGCGAGGGTGGGAATGCCCACTGGCTTAAGGAGTTTGGACCAAAACAAAGAGGGTGGACACTTGATTTAAATGTGAAAATCAATCAAAAAAACAAAAGGAACTCTGTAACACAGTGTGAGAATCTGCGCCAATCTTCAGGCAACCATGGCGATCTGTGGGAGCCGATTTGTGGATAGAAGCAGAAACGAAAAAGCCCTATGAGCCCGTTGCGCTCCTGATGAGCCCAAAACCCAATACTTTGGTGCAGGTCAAAAATCAGTTGCTTCGCTTAACAGGAGGCCAATTCTATGGTAGCTTCGTCGGCTTCTTTGCAAGATATGGCCGGGAAGAGAGGCTCTGATACCAGTTGTTGTAAAGGCGGCTAAGGAGCCATGGTGGTGTAGGGCATGCAGAGAAAGACGAGAGAGAGAGAGAGAGAGAGAGAGAGAGAGAGAGAGAGAGAGAGAGAGAGAGAGAGAGAGAGAGAGAGAGAGAGAGAAGAAGAAGTCGACACAGTTTGAAGAAGAAAAAACACGCTACTACTAATTTCATTAAAAGGAAGTCTTTACATAGTTTTTGATAGGTGATATCAACCACACCTTTTACTCATGCAAACTCCACTAACTGATGGTCTATAGTTGCATACCTTGAGACTTGTTCTCACGGGCGTAGACACTATGGAATCCAGGCCTGCATACCCAACAGAGAGCAGCCCGAGCCTGGAAAAAGAAGAAGGCGTCGCAAGATCAAGCAAGCGGATTTCCAGCTAGGACGTGGCTATCCTGAGTACAATCTGGTGAGGGACGTTCAAAATAAAAAGGCAAATATTAATTTTTGTCAGCAGCTGTTAGCTTTAAATCCAAAGTTAAGGAGGCAGTGGTCCACAAGTGTTAGCACCAGGTTGTCGAGAGCTAAGGGAAATGTGCAAGCGGTGCAAAACATGGCTTTGAGGGTAGGTAGCCCCAATGACGTCCTTTCGCTTTTGGATACGATTATAGAGAAGAGGATGCAGGTACAAGCCTACATAGACGGTGGAGCACAGGTTTGTGTCATGACGGAGGCAGCCATGAAAGAGATGGGAGTCAAGGCAGTAGTTAGGCCAAATGTGCACATGAGGATGGCCAACCATACCAAAGCCAGGTGTCTGGGTGTGGCGCAGGATGTAAAGGTCAAAGTGATGGGCATAGAGTGCCTGGTAGACTTTTTCGTGATGAAGGTAGGGGATAATGCTTATCCAATCATTTTGGGTAGGCCATGGCTTTTGGAGATAGGAGAAAAGCAGGATTGGGAGAGCAAAGTATTCACTTTGCTTGACAAAGAGAAAGGAAGATAGGTTGTGCTTGATTTGAAGACCAAAGAGAGAAGTTCTCTTCTTATGGTAGTTAAAGATGAGGGCGACACAACGAGCTATGAGTACGAGACCGAGACGGGCTATGATGAAGGTTACACTAGCACAGAGGAAGAGGAGAGCGAGGACGACATGCCGAAGATAGATGTAGACTTATTTGGGGTCACCATAGACGACTCTCTGCCTAAAGGAGAAGGTATGTAGCCTCGAGCTCATGGTTTAAGCATAGAGGAGGTTTCAAGCATGATAAGTGAAGACTTAACCAAGGGTGAAAAGGAAGGCTACGTCCAATTGTGTGAGTCCTATCCGAACCCGTTTGCGATAGAGTACAAGCATTTGAGAGGTGCAAAGGGGGTGGAGCACAAGATTGTTCTTAAGGAAGGACATAAGCCTAAAGCACATAAGCTAAGGAGATTAGGGGAAATCCAAAAGGAAGCACTTTGGCAGGAGATCAAAATAAGCTACTGGATGCAGGCATCATATTCCTTGTGAAAGAGTCAGAGTGGGTCTCTCCAGTGGTCATAACCCCTAAGAAGAATGGGAAATGGAGAGTGTGTGTCAATTACAAGCCATTGAATTCCGCGACCAAGAGGAATCACTATCCCTTGCCGTTTCAAGACGAGATCCTAAACCAGGTGGTTGGGCATGAAAGATATTCGATTATGGATGGCTTTTCGGGGTATTTTCAGATAGGGATTGCACTTGGAGACCAACTGAAGACCACATTCATATCTCCATGGGGTTGCTTCACTTACCGCAGGATGCCATTCAGGTTGGTGAATGCATATGCCACCTTCCAAGGTTGGATGAACAGGGTATTTGGTTCATACTTGGGCAGTTTTATTAGGGTGTTCATGGATGATATCGGTGTAGCACCTATCGAAGCTCGAATTATGATTTCAAAGGCTTGATGAAGAAGGAGGACAATTAAACCCCAAGAAGTGCAAGCTAGCATAGCCTTGATCGCAGCTGTTGGGTCATGTGGTGTCGCAAAAACGGTATCGAGGCTGATCCCGAAAAGGTGAAGGCGTTGGTGTTGATGGAGCCGCCATCAAATGCTCAAGGTTTGGCTTCATTTGTTCATAAGTTGAAGTATTTATCACGTTTCTTTTGGATGTTGTCACAATATGTGCATCCTCTTCAAAAGAGGGCTCAGCAAGTGCATGGTTATGAGTGGGATGGGGAATCTCAGGAGGCTTTTGATAGAGTCAAGGAGATTTTGTGTCAGTTGCCAAGAGTGTGTCCTCCCAATCAAGAGAACGACTTCTATGTGTCTATGATAGTGGGCACGGTTGCTATTGGAGCGGTTTTATTGCAAAAGGTAGGGAGAAGCTACAAGACGATATACTTCGAGAGCAGGGTGATTAGCCCAGGAGAGGCTACCTACGCCGAAGCAGAGCAATGGGTGATGGCTTTGGTCTTCGCTTATTTGCATGAAGTTCAAAGTCCATTTGATTGTGTGTAAGTTTTTTGTGTTGACAGCTAATAATTTATTGCCAGAGGTAGTGCTACATTCGAAGCCAGGAAGGAGGATTATGAAGTGGGTGTTGGAGCTACAGGAGTTTGAGTTCGAGTTCAAGGTAGATCACACGAGTTGGTCTCACCTGGCAAACATTCTTGTCAGCAAGGCCATCGATTTGCCAGCCTGTCCAAGGGTTGTGCGAGATGAAGCTAAGGAGGAACCCGACTTGGAGGATGCTTTTACAATGTGGTTCAATGGAGCATATCGAAGGGTAGTGCAGAAGGCAGGAGGAGGTGTGGTGATACATGACCCACACATGCATAGAGTTTGGCATTTTAAGGTTGATAGTGAAGGGAGATGCACTGCTAGTTATCAAGCAATTGTTAGGCCCATGGCAGGTAAAGCGCGATTCTTTGAAGCATTGGTTTTTCTCCATCAAGAAGATGTTGAAGTCTTTGGAAGAAGTCCAATTCAAGCATGTGAGAAGAGAGCAGAACCAAGAGGCGGATCAGCTACTAGCAAGTAGCAAAGTACAGGTACATGTTGCAGGTCTATATGTGGCCCCATCCACTTATGAAGGTAGAGAAACTCTTAAGGAGATTGAAGGTTTTTTGGGTACAGGGCAATGTTCAAAAGGTTTGTCCAAGATGCAAAAGAGAAGAGTGGTGCAAAAGGCCCGCAAATTCACACTGGTAGGTGAAGATCTTATGAACTATGGGCGTGACCGAGTGCTTAGAAGGGTGCTATACAAAGAGGATATAGGAATGGTGTTGGAGCAATATCACAAAGAGAGCGGGCACCAAGGCAAAGACTAGGTTCTGTTTTGAGTGCTTAGAGCAGGCTTTTGGTGGCCTCCCATGGTGAAGGACGTACATTACTGGTGCAAAACGTGCCACGAGTGTCAGACTATAGGTGAAAGACAACTGGTAGCGGAATCACAGGGCGCCATCATTGCACAAAGTGCTTTCGAGAAGTGGGGTCTCGATGCCATAGGCCCTCTCCCAAAGTCTACAAGCGGTAAGAAGTACGTGGTGGTAGCCATTGACTACCTTACAAGGTGGTTCGAGGCCATAGCAATGAAAGAAGTAAATGCTAATGTGGTGGATCAATTTGTGTTTGATAACATATGTTGCCATTTTGGTGTTCCATGGGTGTTAGTTTTTGATAGGGGTCAGGGGTTTAGAAGCAAGCTCATGAGTGCATTAGTGGAAAAGTTGAAGATTCAGCATTGGTTTTCCTCGCCCTATCACCCCCAATGCAATGGTCTAGTCGAGAGTGCTTATGGGCAAATTTTCAAAATGTTAATGAAGTATGTGTACGAGCAGGAAGCTGAGTGGGAAGCAAATCTAGAGAAGTGTCTGTGGGCGTATAGAACATCCTATAAAGTGGCTACAAACTTCACTCCATTCGAGCTAGTCTATGGTAAGGAGGATGTGTTGCCAGTGCATGCATAGTTAGGTGCTTTGAAAGGGATGTGGCGTGTCAATGCCACTCAACAAGAAGTTCTACAGGATCGGATAGCCAGTTTGGAGGCTTTGCAGATGGACATAGAGGCAGCGGCGACAAACTACTATGTGAAGCAGAGAGAGAAGCGGGTTGCCAAGTTCAATCAGAACCTGTCGGACAAGAAGATAGAGGAAGGAGATCTGGTCATGAAGTATGAAAGCTACCTAGATTTCACATTCCAAAAAAAATTCAAGAAGAAGTGAACAGGTCCATATAAGGTGCGGAAGGCCTTTTCGAATGGGACCTATCAATTGGTAAGAGCGAATGGCAAGCTTCTTAGGAACAGGGTAAATGGTGTGCGGCTCAATCTGTATTTCGAGAGGGATCTAGTGCCTGAAGTGTAGCAAATTGTAGTTAAGGGGTGTGGGCAACCCACCTAAAGCATGCAGTGTGCGAAAGTAAGGAGATGAAGCTTTTGTACATAGTTTGTACATACAGTCATGGTTTTGTGAGTGCTTTTAATTGTCACTTGGTGTGCCAATTTTAAAGTTGTGTACATATGCTTTTGGTCGAACATAAATGTTTGACGAGGGGGCTGGGCAATGATGGTGCAGCCAAAGCTGGTCGAAGCTAGGAGTTGGTCTATGCCAGGCAAAGGGTGTAGTCAAGTGCAGTGCAGAAGGCTACGGCAAGTGCCAAGCACCTAGGCAGACAAAGGGTAGCGGTAATGAATGCTTGAAGAGGTTTTTTAGGCCAAAAGTGCTGCGGAATGGTCCAGATGGGATGGCAGATAAAGGTGTCCTAAATGCCAAATCAATGTCCTAAAATGTAGTGTTTAGCGTGCTCTAGAAGTCGGTCCAGACAATCCGTCAAACGGAGCCTGGGTGTGCAAGATACTGAAGCTTAAAGGTGGAGTGTGTAGCAGATCCCCAACGGACAGGGAAGCTGGGGACAGGTGGCTCGGGCTGATGTCAGTGTATACATGTGTAGAACTCGAGTTATAGAGCATGTTGGTCTTCTCGGATCGCAAACCGGAGCTCTGGATAGTTAGTTATGATCAGTTGAATATTTTTCAGGGGCCGGGTCTGAGCCCATTGGACCGCATTGACAAATGTGCCATCTGGTGTTTTCATGAGCTCGCCAGGTGTTTGGTGCGTAATAGGCAGCGTATGATGCTAGCAGGAAGTGATAGCACGTGGATCGGAGTCCGGAGCACGGAGATATGCTCAGCCAAAGTTAGTAGTTTGTGGCAAGCATGAAGAGTCAGATATTTTTTTCCCGGTTTGGGGCACACAGATTGAGATCGGGCTAAAGCCACCTCGCGGGATTGATATGGGAACTTGAAGGTTGGAGTGCAGGTTTTTCGATGGGCTCGACGGCCGTCGCATAGGCCAACTGGCAATGCATAGCAAAGCACCCAATGAAAACCAAAAAAAGGGTATTTTTTAAGTTGAAGTGGGGGGTCTTTGAGGGTCTTGGAGGCTATCCCAAAGGGGGATCACCAATAGAGCTGCCACGTGGCATAGCAATGCTCCCACATGCGGCTACACAGCAGAGGGCCGTGGTGTATAAGGCCACAAAGGGGCGCCAATGTAAGGCATTGAAGTGAAGCAAAGGAGCTCCGTGAGCACATGGCTATGGTGTTGCGCGTTGCAGGCGGCCGTGGGTGCTGCATTGGCCGGAGGTGGCTCTGCGGGGCACAAACGGGCCGGTTTTGGCCGGGTTAGGGCGGGGCAAGAGGCGCACACTCGCATGTAAAAGTAGGCGAGGTCGGCAGATGAGGTCGCTCGCTTAAGGCGGTGGTCCCGCAGCCCTTGGGGCGCCAAAATTTTGAGAAAGAGGGAAGGGGCAATAGCGACATCGCTATTGCCTCCCCCCCTCATGTAAGAGGAAGATCCCATAGCTCGGGCAGAGGGCATAGAGGGAGCGAGGATGAACTCAAGAGCAAGGCCGTTCGGGCCAAGCAAGGAGCAAAAAAGGGCAGTAAAGACCGGACAAACCAAGGTTAAGGGCAGAAAGTGAAGGCCAAGGTCAAAGAAAGGGAGCCATCCGAGCTAAGAGCAAAGGATAAACCAAAGCAAGGGCAAAGTGGAGGTTGGACCAAATGAGGGGAGAGAAAAGGAGAGTGGTGACAGGAGGAGTCAGATAGAGAGAGAAAGTCAAAGTCAATCTAATTGAGCAGTATAAGGTTAAGCCTAAAGAGGGTAAAAGATGAAAGATAAGAAAACAAAAAAGGATAGGGGTGCTCTGAATACCCTGAGCTATAGAGAGGCCTTTGTGTTGGTGCCGGGCGTGTTCCCCCATCCCCCCTCTCCAACGTGTGTGTAGCTATTTTCAATTTAAATAATAAGACATAAATGAACTTCAACATTCAAAAGACAGTTGATTTAGAGAAACGGTAGATATTAGTACAAAAACAACTTGGTCTTAGAATTATCTTTGCACATGGTATATAAGAATGAGGCCTCACTCTAGTATACAATGATACTAACCCATTAAAGTGTTGGGGTATAGGCGTCTATGCCTTGCCCGGCCGCCCAGAGTCTGGGCGCCCACTGACTTGTATACCTTATACATAGCATAAGTGTATAGGGGGCTGCTCACTCTTGGAGTCTCCCCACCCACATCGTGTCTGTCTCCTTCTCTCTCTCTCTCACTCTCCGTCTGTGGTGCTCCCCGATCCCCTTCAATTGGTATCAGAGCTATGGTGACCGCGGAGAGCACGACGGCTTTGAGAGCTTCGAGGCGATAGCTCGCTCGCTCTCGACGGTGGAGTTCGATCGCGGAGTTTCACGGAGAGCGATTTTAGCTTGAGGAGCATTGTCTTTGGAGCTTAGGAGCTTGGTGTGGTCAAGCTTGGTCGAGGAGGCGGTTGCGGCTTCCTTGGTGAGAGGAGCTTTTGAGCTCAGTGGAGCTCGTTAGAGAAGTGCTCGGCGGAGGAGAGCTTGACATTCGAGTGCTTGGATGTTGTTGTGGCAGAGCTCTTGTGTTGGAGCTTGCATTGAGAGGACATTGCATCACGCAGAGTAGAGCAGGAGCAGGTTCAGGACTGTGTGCAGCTCGTTTTTGCCATTTTCGGGCTCTAAAACGCAGTTTTTTGCGTAGCTCCGTCATACAGAGTCAGATCTACATGATCCAGGAGTCTAGGTCAGGGTTTTGGCACGCTCCGGACGCAATGGTGATGTCTATTTGCTGAAATTATGCTTTGAATTACAGCAGGTACAGCAGCAAGTTTATTTGTGCACTCTCGGGTCCCAAAAACACTGTTTTTGGCATAGCTTTCACACCCGGACTCGGATACATATGATCCAGGAGTCTACCTTGGGGTTTTGGCACGCTCCGGACGCGCTCGTCATATCAGAATTTTAAAATTCTGAATGCTGAATTTTCTGCAGCAGCAGTTGTTTATTGTGTGTCGAGGATTCCACACATGGTTTGCTCTCAGATGTGAGAGTGATATTTGCTGCAAGTTTCCTCACAGGTGGGAGGATACGATGTATGCCTTATGTGGTTTGATGCTCAGGGAGACTAATGTGATTGCATTTTGAGCTCGACAATGTATGCCTCGAGCATGTTTTTTGGCAGTCACAGGTAGAGCAGATATTTGTGTACTAGATTTGCAGGTGTTTGCAATGATGTATGCAAAGTGTGGAGATTGGTGCATGCATTTGGAGTGCGGTTTGATGCGCTTTGGTTGCTCATGGTTTTGAGCGTGCAGTCAGTTTGGTTACTGGTTTTGTGGCCGTTTTACTAACGAAACTCTGGCGAAATTTTCCCAGGAGTTTTATGCGCATCATTTATGCGCTCTAGGTAGAGATTGCGGGTTGCACTCAACATTTGCGTGCGGTGTTCTCTGCAGGTGGAAGATTTGTGCGTGTGTATGCATCGATACCGCACAGTGTGGGCTTGGTGATTAGCTCACAGATTGCAGTGTGATACTAGAGCAGGCGAGACTTGTATTGACACTGCGGGAGCTCTATTTTGGAGTGTGTCTCACAGGTTTTACATTGTGTTTCTGGCCATATTGGTAGACAGTTTCCAGGTGTTGTTGGTGAGGTGGTTTTGCTTTCTAGTTTGCTACATTGTGCTCATGGCAGAGACAGGTGATCGATCAGATTGTGACCTCTCACAGATGCGCGTGTTTGATGGGTCAGACTTTGCGGCATGGAGAGAGTGTATGCTTGATGCATTGACACAGCGAGGGTTGCATCGACCATTGAGTGGTGATGAAGGTAGACCTTCAAACATGTCTGACGATCAGTGGCAGGAGCTAGAGGAGATGGCACTATCTACGCTCTCTTTGCACCTTGCGGAATCTGTATATGCTCTTGTTATGTATGAGACTACTTCGAGAGCACTTTGGCGCAGATTACATGATATGTATGATAGATCTGAGTCATCACGGACTCGTGTGAGACATGTACATTCACGAGCACGCCGACAGATGACATGTTGGTATTGTGGTCATTCTGGACACGTTAGACGGCGCTGTTTTCGTCGTATGCGACATCGTAGGCGACATGGCAGTCTCAGAGATGTATGTAGTGATGCCATGGACTCAGTTGCTTTGACAGTTGAGGCACATGTAGTGTCGGAGTATACTAGTGACGGGGATGTCACTTTTACCTCGAGCTATGCACGAGATGCTATACATGTGGATAGTGCACTCCCTTCGCAGTGGTTGCTAGACGCAGATGCTATGTTTCATGTCACGCCGCATCGTGCATGGTTTTGTAGCTATTCTAGCGGGATGCTTGGCAGTGTACGTTTGACCGATGGATCGGTGCATGCGATAGCAGGTGCAGGAGATGTGAGACTGTCATTACCGAGTGGTGCATCTTACTTGTTACGACATGTGCGCTATGTACCAGATTTGACAGTGAGTTTGATCTCGATTGGTCAGCTTAGAGATTGTGGATGTCAGATTTCGCTACGAGAGCGAGATTTTGTGATGCATTTGGGTTCGCTAGTGATTGCGAGAGGTGCCAGGAGTGGTACAGGTTACCCATTGCATGTGGATCACGGGAGAGACGGTGTTGTCTCTGTGATCACGCAGCCAGGTAGACAGCGAGAGAGCAGGCGAGTCTCTTTTGCTTGTGGGTTGCAGGATGCTTTGCATGGAGTGCAGAGTAGTGAGCTCGTTGTGCACACAGTTGAGGCACGACTTGAGCAGTCACACAGAGAGGTGACAGAGTCAGACATGCATGCTTTGCTAGTGACTGAGCAAAGCAGAGAGTCAGTTGTGCGAGATACTTCTATGCAGGATAGACAGGTAGAGCGGTCTTGCTCTAGTGAGTCACGACAGGAGGACGTTGTGCAAGAGTCTATGCATACGGAGTTAGAGCATGAGAGCTCTAGTGAGTCACAGCAGATTGAGTGGTCATGTTTGCAGTGGATGATTGCAGAGGAGGCTGAGATGGCAGCGATTATGCAGTCATTCCTTTCTATGCTCTACAGTGAGCATGGGGATATAGTTGTGCAGGATATGTCTTCCAGCAGACACCTAGAGCAGCTGGTTTGCTCTGAGGTTGCACGACAGGTTGATGCGTCTTTTGCGGACAGTCAAGAGATGCATGTGGCTGACACGCCTTGTCAGTCAGAGATGCCTATTGCCAGGGATATATATGTTGATGCATGCTCCGTAGAGCTAGCAGGGCCCGCTAGCATTGCATCGGCATTCGGTGGTCTCATGTATGAGATGTTGATCTTGAGACCGGATATCGCAGCTGCAGTGAGAGCATTTGCAGTTGGGGTTGTCAGTCGTTTGTTGACTGATGATGGCATAGTGCACGAGGGAGATATGCAGGTATTGTGTACATACTTGCAGTACGTGTGCGGTACGTCTGGTGGTGTATGGACTTACACGGGAGCAGGACAGCCGGATGCACACGATCACAGCCAGCCAGTGGGCATCGGTTGAGAGCGGTTTTCTCTTGCCTTTTGTAGTCTTTAGACTATGTTCTCTTGCTTAAAGGCACAGTCGCCTTTAAGTGGGAGGTTGTTGGGGTATAGGCGTCTGTGCCTTGCCCGGCCACCCAGAGTCTGGGCGCCCACTGACTTGTATACCTTATACATAGCATAAGTGTATAGGGGGCTGCTCACTCTTGGAGTCTCCCCACCCACATCGTGTCTGTCTCCTTCTCTCTCTCTCTCTCTCTCTCCGTCTGTGGTGCTCCCCGATCCCCTTCATAAAGAAGTACTTACCAAGTAGTATGAGCCAACGTAATCATGGACAGACATTTGCTTCAAGATAAAAAATTCCAAGAAAGGATAAAGTCCTCGCGTGCATCCATTCAATCAAGACAACAGATATTTTACTGAATGTGTTCTACAAGTGTCAATGGACTATATCAGTTGTTATACATGTCCAATTTACAAATTTTTAACCTTAAACAAATGTCCAAAGTGTAAATGTTCTTAATTTTGTACAAACTCCATATGCATGTGAATATTTATGTAGATAGGAAAATCTTCTACCAACAAAAGATTGTTTATTTGTTCGGTGCTGCGGTGCTAGGAGAAATCCTTAGCTCCCCAAACCCTATCATTCTCTTGATATTGGATTACCACTACTCCTTCAATGTTTCCATCTTTATCTTGTTTTAATCTATCCACCCAACCCTGTAAAAAGCCGATATGAGCCGCTACTGTCATTAATCTTTTTTTTATAAAAAGTTTGTAATTTCCTCAGTCACTACCATGGCAAGTGTTTGTTTCCTCACGTTGTGGGGGGATAATTGTGCAAAAGGTGAGCCGGGAAGTCACCGGGCCCTTGGCTGGGAGAGGTGAGGGAAAAGAGGTGCAGCAGGCACAATTAACACACACAGAATTCATTAAGCAACAAGAAGACCAAAAAAAAAGGTGACCTCTCTTTCTTTCTTTCCTCACGTGCTGGAGCCTTGTCTTTTTCCTTCTTTTTTTTGTCATTGACTTTTTTATTGTATTCATTTCATTAAGTTTCTTTTCAATTTCATTTCGTTTCGTTTTCATTCCCTTTAAATTTCATTTCATTTCAATTCAATTTCATTTTTGTTTCTCTCACTTTCATTTCATTTATTTGTATATTATTTTTTAAAAAAAACAAAAACAAAATTTAAAAATCACAAAAAACCTTTAGCTATCACAATTTATTTTTTAAATCCAATAAAAATTCAAAAAAAGGTTTTAAAAACTAAAAAAAATAGAAAAACTCTTTCAAAAATTTATTTAAAAAATAAAAAATCTTACAAAAAAACAAAGATTATACAAATAATTCACAAAAAATGTAAAAATTTCATAAAAACTCATAGAAAATCCTTTAAAAATCCAAAATTGTCCAAATAATCACAATAAATAATAGAAAATTCATAAAACCTTTAAAAATACCATAGAATTTCTAAAATCCCAAAAAGTTCACAAAATTCAAAGAAAAATTAGAAATGTTGCAGAAAAATTCTTTAAAAATTGAAACTTTCTCAAAAACAATTATAAAAAATAATAAAAATACCAAAAATTTTAGAGAATTCAAAATTTCACAAAAAAAATAAAAATAAAAGAGAAGAGGTGAAAAAGAAAAAAAAAAGGGGGACCAAAAAAAAAATCAAAAGCCAAAAAGCAAGGTCGATGAAGTGCATCGCAAAGTGAGCAAAAGTCGTTGAAAGAGGAAAAAAAAGTAAAAAACACACCCACGAGAGAAATTACACACCGCAAATCGAGAAAACCGTGAAAAAGCCATAAACAGCAGAAGAACGGTCGAAAAAAGAAAGAAAATAGCCAACTCAAAGCCGTTTAAAGGGCAGGGCAGGCAAATTTTAAAATTTTGCACGCTAGAAACGTGCAAGTGATTGCATTGCAAATTAGCTTTCGATTGTACAAATAGGGACACAAATCACGGCATATTACAGATTAGGCTATTCAGAGCACATATTTTTATCATTTCAAAGGCTCAAATCAATTATGACACTGTCGTAATCAACCCTTGTGAGTCTAAGGACAGTCAACTGCAAAAGTGCTTTGGCTAAAGCAGTCTTATCAAACCCGAGCATAATAAATTCTGCTAATCGATACCAAAATTTGCTAAGAGAGTTTTTATAGAACAAGCCAACATGGACTCAAATCGAGCCGAGAGTTCAAGTACAATAGAGCAAGCTAGTAGCAGTGGAAATACATGCACAACTGCAATAGAGCAGATTTTACAGCTATATGGCTACAATGGAGATAAAGTCTTATATGCAGTTTCAAAAGGCCATAGATACCTAATGAGCAGTAAAAGCAACACAGGAGCCAAGATCCTTTTGATCAGAGTAAAGCCAAATTCAGAGAACTCCCAGATGTTCATAGACTTCAGTGCCTGGTATTGCAAGCTCAAAGATGAAGTGCAAAGAGAAGTTCAGAAAATTGACCCAAGTGGTTATCCAGAAATCTACACAAGCCAGCAATACATTTGGTGTATATGCAATCAGGTTCATTGTACATGGATTATAGTGGTCAGATCTATAGTCGAGAGCCAGAATTGCAAGATCCAACAGATCAACCAATAGAAGCAAGTCTAATTGGAGAACCGAGTCAAAGACAGTACAAAGGCCAAGATGGAGCATTCTACAACTTGATGCTTAGTGTTTTGAAAGAATATGTCAAAAATTTGGTAAGCATAGAAGCAGAAACTTCTCAGGTAGAGCTTGACATGACAGAGCTAGTTGAAATACCATCAGTCATGGCGTATTTCTCAGATTGTGGACAAAAAGGTGGACATTTCCAAGAAATCTAGACAACAAGGACACATCAACTACCAAGCAAGGTATAGAGAAAATTGGAAATGCGAATCTCGATGTAAATGCATTTAACTTCACTTTTAATTCAATTGGATGATTCTATATTACCATTAGAAGCACCAGTAAAAGCACTGCAAATTCCAAATCAACATAAAGATGCACAGGCACCTGAAAAGCTTAAAATTGATTCTTTAAATAACAAATTCCTGCATGAATTTGGTCAAGGTGTCCATATATCACTGAATGTTGACAAAACTGTTAAGTTTGCAAATGATTTTGCATCCACTGCCACAAGTGTGCAATCATTCACGAGTCTAAGGGACACATCAAACAGAACGATGTTAGCTTTGTATGGTACACATAATTCATATGCACACTATGTAGACCAAAAAGGGAAATTGTACAAAAATGATCAACCAGTCTTTGAACGGCCCACATACCAGCTTATTGAAGTGTGTCCAATGGTAGATTAAAAAGGATGGTTCATTTCAGAGGAAAGAATCTATTAGAGCCCATCCTCTCTAGAGCTGAAGGATATTACCCGAGTGAACCCAAAAATCTGTCCAAAGCCAAACTCTCCTCCATCAGAAATCAATCTTCGATATTGTTACCCAACGAGCATATACTTTGACCAAAACAGTCGTAGATATAGAAGAGAGTTTAGCATCTATGATGCCTTGGGTCGGGAAACCAGGGAAGCTCATATCATAGAGACCCATGGGATAGAGAATATCAAGGCAAAGATAATGTTATCTACAGCTTGACTTGGAGAATAATTTGTCATGTTTCATGGAGATACATAGGAAACTATGCAAAAGGTTTAGACATGCCAAACATCAACAATGCCACCCAAAGTGTGTCTTCACAATCCCAAAAGGTGAGATTAAACGAGAGCCAAACAATTTTGAACTCTTATAATGAATCAGGCTATAGTGATCACCCTAGGAAGGGGGGAGTTGTAAATCGATCAAAATCAGCTCTTATACCTGGAACCACAATGTCAGTTAGAAGCCTTAGAGCCTCTAACCAACAAACTCCTTCAAAGCAAAAACAATTGAAAGATTATATGGTTGTTGGAAGTTTCGAATTGACCCAGATTCCCTCAAAATTTATAGACAAATGCTTATATGAAGATTATTAGGGACAAAAGTTTCATCTAATTTCCACAAGTCAAAGTAAAAAATTGACAAATCCAATAGTGTTTAAAAATTTACATGTGATCAAGCTCACATATGCATATTGAGATGCAGACGGAAATGAATATTAGCAAGATCACGACCTTGCACAAACCCCTATGGATGGTAAGACTAAAGTCAAAGACTATCTGAAGATGATGCAAAGCCTTAAGCTACCAGAATAGGTGATAGAAATTTCAAAATCATTGACAGCTAAAGTCCAAAAATCTACACAAAGGTCACCACCAAAATCTCATCCGAAGAGACAGGTTTTGCCAAAAAATATAGTGGATCTATTAAGATCAAAAGTTACCCAAATGAAGGCAGATAATGCTCATCAATTGCAAAAAAAAAGTGCAGTAGCACAATCATACGAGTCAACATCGATTGAAGCAGGTGGTCAAAGCAAAGAAAATGCAGATAATGTTCAACCAAAGGACACTACCACAACAAAAGCAGTCAATACATAAAGAAATATGGAGACAATCAAGTGCAACATTGTTGGTGAGAATGAAGAAAAACTCTCAAGTGAAGTAATGCTAGAATTTCAACAAGACAAGAACCTCATGTCCTCTTGCACTTGAAAAATATGTGGCCAACCACAGCTAGAAGATGCTCCTGAGTTTGTGAGCATATCACGAGACAAACGAGCAGAATGCTGGGGAATCATCTCTACTACCATTGAAGTAACTTCAGAGATCATCATAGCTCAATTCCATGTGATCACAGTAAAAGATATGCCAAATGACATCATAATGGGAATGCCAATGGCCCAGAAGATGTTAGAGATACAAAATGCAAACAAAATGAAGTCATCACAGACAACAAAGAATGAAGACCAAGACTGGTCACCGGTGGACGACATCACAAAGTCCTCAGGCACGGTTAAAAAGGAAGCCGATACCAAAGCAAATCTTATTGAAGATGATTCATCTCCATCTTATTGAAGAAAATCAGGCAATAGCAAGTGAAAATCAACCAAAGAAAAGAGAAACCACAAAAGATATTGAGCAGAGAATGCATCAAAGCCAGAGGTTAAGAAGAATGAGGTTGCAAAAAGTCAGGAAGCAATAGGAAGTCCAAAGATCAATCACTCATTGCCAGTCGAATCGGCTGTTGTAAGTCAGATTGGAAAACAGAGTCTCAAGTCGCCCTCCATAGAGACACAGGTAGATCAAGATGAGACCATGGCAAAAGTAGGACAAAGATTTTCAATAGTATCAACAACGAGAATAGCTATAGTCCTAAACATTACAAAATGGGCAAGTGTTAGATGCAATGCTCTATTGGATAAAGAAGCAAAGTGCAATATGATTGCAGACAACACCCAAAGCATTCTAAACTTTTACTTAGGACAAGCCGAGTAATAGGGAAATCATGGGTAAGGCTACATGTCAAGAAGAAATGGTTGCTACCCTTAGCATCCAACATCATGAAGAGCAAGTAAAGTTTCAGGTGAACCCTTCAAAGGAAATGCTTGTAGATGTCATCCTTGGACATCAGTCACAAGGCCTACAAAAAAGATAAAATGTTAATACTCTCTTCTCCAAGAGGTAGCTAGCAACATTTACAGGTATCGATAATGCTAGATTCAGAGCTGGAAAAGTCACAAGAGTCAAAGACTAGTCTTGCAGACAAAGGTAAGGCCAAAGTGGACCTTCCACCGATTACCACAAAAGGTGTGATAGAATATGACTCTACATCAATAAACCCTCATAGAACAGATTCTTCTAGCAAGTCAGACTTTCAAAATTTCAAGTGAAGTGCTGACCCAACCAAAACCTCTAAGGAGCCACCAAAAAAATTAAAGATTTTTCAGCCAAAGTACTCAAGAAAGCAAAGGAAAGTCAATCAAGTGTTTGTTTCAAGCAATTTAGTCAAAGTCAATGATCCGATTTGGATTAAAGACGGGAAATCAACACAGAAAGACAAATACATGGGATGGATAGAATCACAATGGAGCTTAAAGGAACAAGAGTACTATGGAGGTAAATAAAGATATGGGTACCAAAACCAAAGGTTAGAGCATATCAAGTAACTTCAAGTCCCTCCCAAGAAAGAAGGCCCACAAGGTATCAACTTCGACAATATCCTAAGATATCTAAGAAGCAGGTATTTAACATAACAACATTGAAAAATGCTAAAGTATTTTTTGTAATTAACTTCAAGTCCCTTCCAAGAAAGAAGGCCCACAAGGTATCAACTTCGACAATATCCTAGGATATCTAAAAAGCAGGTATACAACATAACAACATTGAAAAATGCTAAAGTATACCACAACTCTCAAGAGGATACAAAAACAAAGACAAATCTCAAAGAATCTTCCTCTTAGACAAGGATTCTACACAGGTTATATAGAGATTTGGATACCGGTCAACCACAAGCCAACTTCAACTACACCAAACTTGCATGAAGATCTCAAGAACTCAGCAAGACCTACAGTTCAACAAAGTCAACAAAAGAGTTACAAAGTTCCTCGAAAGATTTGGATTGCTAAGTCTTCCAATGCTCCTAGTCAAATCCAAATATGGACAGTAAACAGAGGCCTACAACAACATCAAAGACTTCTTACAACAGTCCTAATTGGAGAATCAAACATATAATGGAGTCTTCACAATCAAAGAAGGACAACCCAACAATATTTCTCATGCTAATAAGTACTCCAATAATGCGTGTATCCCAAAGGTTCTTTTTTCCCACTGGGTTTTTTCCATTTGGTCATCTAGGTATTAGACCCTAATTTAGAACCTCATCATTCTACGTCCCTTGTACATACTTTTCATAAATAAACAGTAGCCTCATCATGATGCTATTACAATGCAGCATCATCTCTCACATCAGACTATTCAGACCAATCAAGATGCTGCAAAAAATTGAACCTCACCAACAAATTCAATGACAAATGAAGACAATCAGCCCATCAATAACCAATCAAAACCTTCCACAACCTCCACGGAAACTTTTCAACAGTACGTGAGGACGGGCACTAAAATCGAAAGGAGGGAATGTTAACTGAGTCAACGTCAGTTAACACGAGCTGCTAAAGACCAAATACGTATGGATGCACATCAAAGATCAACAGAAAGAAGCAGTGAAGATTGGAGTTACACATTTTTCACATTTTTCAACAGTACCTGAGGACGGGCACTAAAATTGAAAGGAGGGAATGTTAACTGAGTCAACGTAAGTTAACAGGAGCTGCTAAAGAACAAATACGTATGGATGCACATCAAAGATCAACAAAAAGAAGCAGTGAAGATTGGAGTTACACATTTTTCACATTTTCCCAAAATGGTCATGTATTGTAAATTTCCGATTTATTTCAAGCCATCGTAGTATTTTAATGTGTTGCGGGCTCAACGGGAGTTCCAAGCTGTAAAGAACAGGTCAGTTAGTGTACCTACGTTGCAAATTCAGTAAGTAGTGGAGCCCTAAAGGCCTTGGGCGCCCGAACGACATTGCATATTTTTACCCTAGGTATATAAGGTAGTGTGTAAAAGAAATTAAGGTTCTCAAGCTCATTAGTTGAGAGCACTCTTTGGTGAGAGCTATTGAGGTGTGTGGCTATGGAGTCCTTGAGCTTCTCATTGCTCATGTGACTTGGTTAACACTAATCAATGCTTAATTCTCTTTTACTATGTCTCTCTCATGCTTCTTATGATTGCCTATGATGCTTAGATTAACTAGATCATAACTAATTAGTGGTTAATCCCTCTTTAATCTTTTGTGATTGCCCTCTTTTGTTTGTGTGTGCATTTTTCTTTGATTAGAGTGTGGTGCTCAATAGATCTATGTGTGTGTACTTGCAATTAGTGTGTTGCATGATAGGATTATTGTTGTGTGCGTCTTGCAATCATTAGTGTGTGTGATTGGGTTGATTGGAGGTGAAGAGAAGTGGATGTGGACATTTCCCATCATTGTGGCTTAGCTCCTCCATAGGCCGAGAAGCTCACCGTGTAGAGTTAACCATTCATGTTACCATGATTAGCTCACTAATGGTGTGAGTGTTTTCATACCCTAGCTGGGTAGCTCATCCCTCTAGATTGATAATTTTGTTGGTCATTGGAGTTATGCAATGATGGGACCCCCAACACCATAGCTCTCACAATGTGAGGTCTCCGTCCTAAAATATTGGGGCGACTTGGAAGATAGCCTTCTTTATCCTCTAAATCCGTTGACGACACCCTACTCCGATAATGCGAAGCAAGGATACGAGCAACGAAGAGAAGAAGACTTCCACTTGATGTGTTCATAGTTGCAAGACCCTACGACACAAGCCAGGTCGATGAGGTTAAAGGTTCTATGGACTCTAGATCCTACATTATAAGAGAAGAAAATCCATTTCACACACTAAGGATCCAAACACAACGCCTTTTTCCTCACATTTAAGAGGCACGGTCACCATCCTTAAGTCTGAAATATGACATGAGATAGATCTTTAACTAACTAAGACAAAGTGAAAAGTACTCACCTAATCGAGTCCACCCATCCTTGACCGGCAACGTGAGCCGATCTCCACTTTCCACACCGCACTCACCCTTTTTACCACACTGTTTAACGTATAAAAACAGTGTTCCTTAATTAGTTCCAAACACAGGTTCTTGTATACATCCCTTCAAAAAATACCAAAACAATTCAAACAAGGTCTAATGTAACAACCCTATTATTCAACAAAAATAACTTTTTCAATTTCTCATGAGTTTGCCGCTACCCGCGGACTTCCTCTGTCTAACCACCAGAGCCTTTGCAAAGGATTTATTCGCTAACCGCAAATTGCGCAACCTTCCCATCTCGCTAACCTCAAGGTATCCCGCTAACCGCGAGGAACAAAAGAGAGCCGATAACCTCAACTTATCTTCGCTAACCACGGAATCATCTCGCTATCTGCGAGAACCAAATATATTCTTTCAACAATTCTTCTCATTAAATGATTCATCAAACATGATCAACCAATTCTTCATAACAATCAGAAACCACTTATCAAAACAATAACAATTTATTAAACAATAATAATCCAACAACAGTGACAATTTATCAAACAATCCTTTCACTAATCTATAAAAACATATGCTTGTTTCATGTGATTGAACAATCATGTTTCCGGTCGGTTTAAAGTAATGTCTAAGTTCATCTTACCGGTCAACTATGCATAAGTATAAATTTGTCTTACAGGATTTAGAGCGCGTGTGGCTAACTCCAGTGCTAGAGGCTGGACGTCTTCGACTTCTTCTTCGGTTGATGCTTCCGCATGAGATACGTTTGGAGTTGATACCTTTCTTCCCACCTTCCTTGGTAGTGCAACGGCATGGGTGTCCTTAGAACTTCACGTTACACGCTTCGGAGCCATAGCTTCGGAATGGAGAAAAGAAAAGTGCGTTGTTAGAGAGAGAGAGAGAGAGAGAGAGAGAGAGAGAGAGAGAGAGAGAGAGAGAGAGAGTCCACCAATAGGGAGACGACACGTCGACGATTGAAGATGAAGATGGCTTGAGGATGAGAGGTTAAGGGAGAGAGGCTTCCTTCGGCGCTTCGTTGCGAGAGAGCTTTCGCTTCCGTAGATGTGTGTGTTCAAAGTGAAAGGAGAAGGATCCTTTATATAGGCCCTAGGGGGGTGCTAAGAATACTGAGAGGTTTCAAGAATAGGAGAAGGAAAAGCTCATGCGTCGCCGCCGCCTTTTTTTTTTTTGTGTTCGTGAATCCTTTACATGATTTTTAAAAAGCTCTATACTTATAAGTTCCCATTCTATTTTGAAAGAGAGAAAGAAAGAAGTATCCTAATTTTGACTCACCTCTCTTTCTTTCCTAAAAATACTATCTCTAAGCTTTTTCTTCACACATAGATTAGGTTCCCACATAAACCTATTGTTCCACATGAAGAAAGATCATAAATAAATGGATTCTGAACCCGATTTTCAATCCGATTGCTCTGATAAAATCATGATGAATCACAAAATTGAGAATCTCAATTACTTTGAGAAATAACTGAAATGATTTATATGGATAAATGTTGGATACATTACAATCTTCCCAACTTAGGGATTCAAGATGTCCTCATCTCGAGAAAAAGTGAGGATACTTCTACTCTAATTACTAGCGACCATCATTATGTCAAAAAGGGTGATGTCTTTATTCCGTTTCACTTGCTACTGCTGCTCCATTAGTCAGTTGTGGACAAGAGTTCCGATAATGTCCCAACTCTCCACATTCAAAGCATCGAACATTCAAGCGGTGAGAATCTTGCGCATTAGTGGCATAAGCTCTCTGTGGCTGATTATCTCTGAAGCTTTGATTCCGTTCAATTCTTTATGTAATCCCTTGTTCTTTCATCATAGGTTTAGCTCGTAGTAAAGCATCCTATACAGTGGTAGGCTTCAGGGCTTCCAATCGCGAGCTAATTGGTTCTTTTAAACCTTGGCAAAAGCGAGCTACCTGCTGCTCTATGGTCATTGATGGTGCGTAACGTCTTAGTCTTACAAACTTTGAGTAGTACTCTTCCAAGGATAAACTGTATTATTTCAAGCTAAAGAATTCATTCATCTTTATTGCTTCATGGGCAGGAGGTAAGTATCTTTCCTTCACCGCTTGTTTGGTTTTCCACCAACTCTGAGAGTTCTCCAACACTCCCATGTCACGACAATTTTGTTTCCACCATAATTTCGCTTCCCCTGAGAGACGAAACATCCCTAACATCACTTGATTTGCAGCTGTGGTCCTTGCAGCAGAGAAGTAATCATCCATAGCTTCAATCCATACTTTTGCATCTTTCTCAATATCATCTCCCTCTCCTTTAAAAGAAGGTGGTTCCATTTGTTTGAGCAACAACTTCTTCTCCTGAACCTCCGTATAGATAGCATCGTTCTGAGGGTTTTCCAATGTAGAAGTGAATTGAGGGTGTACATCAATGTTTGTAATAACTCAAATCAATAGGGTACTTTCCAAACTTAGATTTATCCAGTCCACTAAAAGCTCAATCATATGACTTAACCAGTTATGATTATCTCAATCACATGACTTAGCCAGTCAAACAATTTCTTTGTAGAAAAACAACTCAATCTTCTAATCATAAAGTCATCAAAATGTCATATAGGGGTCTACAAAAGATCTCTCCAAGAGCAAACATAATAGAGGTTTCAACCATAACTATGATACACATCAATCGGCATATTGTAATATCCCTGTGAGTCTTGTAATGGGAATAGAAAACCATACACATGAAGAAGCTTGAAGTAGCCAACTAAATATTTTTAACCTAAGATCTGATACCAACTGTGAGGTCCCCGTCCTAAAAGATCGGGGTGACTTGAAAGATAGCCTTCTTTATCCTCTAAATCCATTGACGACACCCTACTCTCATAATGCGAAGCACGGATACGAGCAACGAAGTGAAGAAGACTTCCACTTGATGTGTTTGTAGTTGCAAGACCCTACTCCACAAGCCAAGTCGATGAGGTTAAAGGTTCTATGGACTCTAGATCCTACATTATAAGAGAAGAAAATCCATTTCACACACTAAGGATCCAAACACAACGCCTTTTTCCTCACGTTTAAGAGGCACGGTCACCATCCTTAAGTCCGAAATATGACATGAGATAGATCTCTAACTAACTAAGACAAAGTGAAAAGTACTCACCTAATCGAGTCCACCCATCCTTGACCGGCAACCTGAGCCTGTCTCCACTTTCCACACCGCACTCACCCTTTTTACCACACTGTTTAACGTATACAAACAGTGCTCCTTAATTAGTTCCAAACACAGGTTCTTTTATACAGCCCTTCAAACAATACCAAAACAATTCAAACAAGGTCTAATGTAACAACCCTATTATTCAACAAAAATAACTTTTTCAATTTCTCATGAGTTTGCCGCTACCCGCGGACTTCCTCTGTCTAACCAACAAATCCTTTGCAAAGGATTTATTCGCTAACCATGAATTGCGCAACCTTCCCATCTCGTTAACCGCAAGGCATCCCGCTAACCACGAGGAACAAAAGAAAGCCGATAACCTCAGCTTAATCTCCGCTAATCGTAGAATCATCTCGCTACCCGCGAGAACAAAATATATTCTTTCAACAATTCTTCTCATTAAATGATTCATCAAACATGATCAACCAATTCTTCATAACAATCAAAAACCACTTATGAAACAATAACAATTTATTAAACAATAATAATCCAATAACAGTGACAATTTATCAAACAGTCCTTTCACTACTCTATGAAGACATATGCTTGTTTCATGTGATTGAACAATCACGTTTCTGGTCGGTTTAAAGTAAGGTCTAAGTTCATCTTACCGGTCAACTATGCATAAGTATAAATTTGTCTTACCAGATTTGGAGCGCGTACGACTAACTCCAGTGCTAGAGGTTTGACGACTTCGACTTCTTCTTCGGTTGATGCTTTCGCATGAAATACGTTTGGAGTTGACACCTTTCTTCCCACCTTCCTTGGTGCTGCAACGGCATGGGTGTCTTTAGAACTTTGCGTTACCCCCTTCGAAGCCATAGCTTCGGAATGGAGAAAAGAAAAGCGCGTTGTTGGAGAGAGAGAGAGAGAGAGAGAGAGAGAGAGAGAGAGAGAGAGAGAGAGTCCACCAATAGGGAGATGGCATGTCGACGATTGGAGATGGAGATGGCTTGAGGATGAGAGGTTAAGGGAGAGACGCTTCCTTCGGCGCTTCGTTGCGAGGGAGCTTCCGCTTCCGTAGATGTGTATGTTCAAAGTGAAAGGAGAAGGGTCCTTTATATAGGCCCTAGGGGGGTGCTAAGAATACTGAGAGGTTTCAAGAATAGGAGAAGGAAAAGCTCATGCATCGTCGTGGCTCTAAATTTTTATTTTTATTTTTTGTGTTTGCGAATCCTATCCGCGATTTTTAAAAAGCTCTATACTTACAAGTTTCCATTCTATTTTGATAGAGAGAAAGAAAGAAGTATCCTAATTTTGACTCACCTCTCTTTCTTTCCTAAAAATACTATCTCTAAGCTTTTTCTTCACACATAGATTAGGTTCCCACATAAACCTATTGTTCCACATGAAGAAAGATCATAAATAAATGGATTCTGAACCCGATTTTCAATCTGATTGCTCTAATAAACTCGTGATGACTCACAAAATTGAGAATCTCAATTACTTTGCAAAATAACTGAAATGATTTATATGGATAAATGTTGGGTACATTACACACAACTTCAGTTGTGTGTGGACACTCAACAAGGAGAAGTTTCTCATAGGAAATATGATGACCAAAGAAAATACCCCAAAAGTCAAAAACACGACCTAGTTTTGATGCCTTTATAGCAGCCTGTGGCAAATCCGATCAAATTGAGCGCCTCCAAGAAGATCTCGATTGTGTCATGGAAGAGAATTGCAACCTCAAAGCTCACATTAGCAAGCTTGAGGCACGATTGGATTCTATGGTCGATCTTTCCACCAACAAATTGAAAGAAGTCAAAGCTAAGGCCATTGAAACCCACTCGGTAACACTTGCAAAGGTGAAGACATGTGTGACAATAGAGCTTTGAGAACAACAACTCTAAGAAGAAAATACCCTCAAGATCCGCATTGGTGGACTACCTCAAGCATGGGAAAGGATGAAGAATGACTTCTCGGAGCGCATCAATTTCCTCAACGAGCCCCTCAAGCTGGTCAAGCTTGACTACAACACAATATATTGTATCACCTCGAGAGGCCCTGAAAAGCCTATACCATGAGGTCATGCCATCCTTGAATTCGTAAGTAGGGAAGGTTGGCTCAAGCTTCTCCAAAAATCATGTCTTCTCAAAGACACCAAGTTTTGGATTGCAGAAGAATTCACTCCTCTACAACTCAAAAGCAAAAGTGAAGAGCTCAACAAGGTACATGAAGCCCGCAAACAAGGTAAATGGGTAGTCTATCGAGATGGTAAAGCTATCATCCAGGAGTTTTGAAATCCCTGATCTCCCCACAACTAACCCCTCTTAGGTTTTTCTCTTCCACCTTTTCCTTTTCATCTTCCCAATGGACCCTAAGTCCCTAACTCATAAGTATCATCATCTCATGCATAAGGTGCAACCGTTGTAATGTCTATTTTTTGGTCACATGGGTCATATCTGGCCTCTATGGACAATAATGCAATCAATCTATCTATCTATTTATCACCACATGACACCAATGACTGGACCAGGCCCTTGTGTGCATGTGGGTATGTCTCCTTTCTTTGGCTGACCATAGCCTAAGTGATTGTCTGTGGGACATGCCCCATGCTGATGTAAGGGTTAAGGTTGATCTCAAGGTTGATGGCCATAGTTGGCCCTACAAAAATTCTCTGTTAGGTGTAATTTTGTTTGTATCAATTGAGGAGTTTAATTGCAAATATGAGTGGTTTGATTGCTGTGTATTTTAGCATCTGAAATCTACTAACTAGCATGGATAATGTGTTCTGACTATGCTGGCCATAGCTAGGCTTGCAAAAGAAGCTATTTAAAGTGTTATTTTTTGGTGCTTCAGTATAATTTATCTTGTTGAGGCGGTCAGGGGTGGGCAACAAAAGAGGCAACCACAAATAAGAGAAAACCACAACAAACCCACAACCAACAACAAGTGAAGAGACACCACCTAGTTTGAGAACAAACTAGGATGCCAAAGAGGAGATTATTTGAGCGATACAAGCGAGAAGGAAGGGTACACTAATACTAATATCAATGCTACAAATACACACCAAGCACCTAGAGAGAGAGAGAGAGAGAAATATTTTTTCAAGAATTGAGATTCACTTTAAATGATTGACGCGGGTGTATAAGCAGCTTGGAGGAGAGTCAACAGACACAATTAAGTTGATGATGTTGCGATCTACACATTATCTTAGGGTTATTGGAACCCTCTCACCATACAACCCTCTTATAATGTTTTCCCAAGCAACAAAACAAACACAAGAGCTCTTGAGTCACATACAAGCAAATATTACACAAGAATCTCAAAATGAAAACGTGTCACCTCAAACAAAACGAGATGAGATTTCCAAGCATGAATTGGAGAGACTCAAGAGTGTTTTGAACCGTGGTTACGAACCGTGGTTACACTCACCTTATTGATTCAATTGATGTGCAAGAGTAGGTACAACTTTGATTGGAAGTTATGAATCACTCATTCCTTTGCAATGCTACGACTAGCTCAAAGAAGCTTTCCTATACACCATAAGTAATGGTGTATAGAGAGCTCACTCTCTCTCCCTACAACTAAGAGGAAGAATGGTACGCTCAAGGTAGTGAGAAATAGTGTAGAGATTCCATTTACAAAGGGAAAAGGGCTCTATTTATAGGTGAGGAGAGCCCTTATTAGGATTATCTTTTGATCAACATTTACATAGAAAACCATGTTTATTGAATGTTTTATAGTCTCTTATGAGAGTGGGGCTCTCTTATCTCTTGAGTTACATGGATGTGGGATCAAGAGGAGAGAATTATTGAGGTGAAATAGAGAAGATTGTAGAGAGGTGAGTGATTTTTTTGTGAGGTTGCCTACTCCAAGGTAAAGTAGAGTAGGTGCAATTTACAGTAAAGAGTTAGCAGTTAGCAGTTAATGTTAGTAATCATTAGAAAAAGTTAGTAATATAGTTACAATGGGTAGAATGACTTGAAGGATGAGAAAAGAGGGGTGAATGAGATGGGTGTACCCTTGAGATGGTGAATCCTTGAGGAGTCTTGGACTCACCATTAGGAAGGATAAGAAAAGAGGGGTGAATGAGATGGGTGTACCCTTGAGATGGTGAATCCTTGAGGAGTCTTGGACTCACCATTAGGAAGGATAAGAAAAGAGGGGTGAATGAGATGGGTGTACCCTTGAGATGGTGAATCCTTGAGGAGTCTTGGACTCACCATTAGGAAGAGAATGGGATCTAGAAGGGCCTCTTTATTTGGCAGTTTAAGGAAGTCAAACATTTAGTATTAAGAAATCAATCAAAGGACATCTTTTGAACTCAAACAGGCAAAACAGCTAGTTATTTAAATTCAAATTCTCCCCCCAAAATGGAATTTAAATCTAGCGGGGTAAACCCATATCATGTCATGTAGCATATCTATAGGAAGAGCTCAATGTGTAGATTCCAGATCTATGATCTCCGCTCAAATCCGACATCATATGTGAAAGTTATGGAAGGCCATAAATTATGAAATTGTCCATCTCCTTTTTGGGAAAAAAAGTGTATCCTTTGACCACTCTTACATATCTCTTATACACCCACCATTCTTGCACACATGGCATACACCTATTTGTCAAAAGGTTAATCACCTCCATAAGCTCATGGCAAATAAAGAGGCCCTACTAGACCCCATCCTCTTCCTCATGCCCTTGCGTAGATTGTCAAAAGTGATCGCTGTTCTCCTTCTTCTTCTTTTCACGCCGCTACAATAGTCGAATCACCACAAAGAGAATGAGAGTTTTGTTGATAAAACCCTCATTTTTCAAACAGAATGAGGGTTTTGTTGATAAAATCCCCATTTTTTAAAGAGAATGAGGGTTTTGTTGATAAAACCCCCATTTTTCAAAGATTAAATATGGTTAGGTTGCTGATTTTTTATGCATTCTTGAGAGGGTAGAATAAAATTGTAATAAAGCAGTAATAGAGAGAGATATGGAGATGGTGGATGTAGGTAGAGCTTCAAAAGAGAGCTATGGGTGTGAGAGGGGAGTCTAATGGTGAAGACGGTGAGAGAAAATCACAAAAGTTGCAGGCTTGAGTGAGAAATAGAGAGAAATGAGTGTGTATGTGTGTGTGTGTGGAAGTAGGAAAGGACGTGAGAGAAGACTATGGGTTACTTTGTGAGAAAAGTGGGCAGACTAGAGTCCACACAAAAAATCCTATCCCATCGGTGGTAGCTAAAAAATCTATCAAAATTTTTGAGGTGATTAATCATCTCTTGGTTCACATTTTGTCTTTTAGTCACCATTTCAAATTTGGAGTAGAGATAGATATAAAAAATCCCACCAAAAAGCCTTTTTGTCTTCACAAAAAAGTCTTCAGTGGCCCCTCTTTTGTTGAATTTGCATAAGGCCCCAAAAGTGAGCCCCTCCTTGCATACGAGAATGACCTAATAGATTTCTAGAGATTTGAAAACATGCATGGTTGTGGATTGTGCACAAATATAATATATGGATATGATGGGAAAAAAATAGATTACTATATAATTAATTCATGGAATCTAAAATAGTGTTAGCTATATATACAAAAAAAAATATATAAAAATACAAAAAATTGAATGAGGAGGTCCTCATTTGTTTTTATTGATGTATATTTATTTACAAGAGATTAAAAAAAATACCTATAGAAAATAGAAATTTAGTGAGACAGACAATGACTGATGGTGAAAGTGACAAGCGCAAAGCGCGACATGAACCTCGACGGCCTCTAAAACGTCGAGAGCTAATGCACGCTGTAAGCCGGTCACAGTGAAACGAACAGGAGGCACCACCTAACTTTGAGCGGCTAGGACGTAGACAACGGTGATTTGAAATATCAAGAATTCTACACACACACACACACACACACACACACACACACAGAATAGACAAGTGATGAAAACCCTTGGGGGTGTGAGGGAGAATCATTTTATTGCAATATTTACAGCAACCTTATTTCCGGCGAGGTGGAAAATCATGGTGATAGAGAGATAGAGGGAGATATAGTGAGCCTACTTGGTGCATTCTCTAGAGATGACTCACCGACACGAGAACCTTGCTAACATGAATATGTGTGCATTGACCATTGGAGTCGAAATGTAGACATAGCTTCTTTACATAGTACAAATTTCCAAAGAAATTTGCTACACTAAGTCCCCTCTCTTGTGATGCAAATGCTGCCAATTCCTCCCACTAAAATACTACCAAGTGCTGCTTTAAATTAGGGTAATCTAATCAAGGAGACAAAGCAAGACCGTGGGCCCTGGGTGGTTTACCCTTACTTTGTCTTGGGAAATATTATAAGAAAAACCTCTAGGTGGGCCTTTGTGACCATCACCTAGAGAGATGAGAATTTACAAATTTGGGATTTTTTACAAGGTTTGCTTTGAAAATGATGACAACCTACGGGTTTTACTGAAGAGGGTGTCGTGGATGCGATGTAGATGAATGGCGGCTTAGCTGGTGCGTCGGTGTAGCGCATTCGTCACTTTTGGGGTCGGTCGGGGCATGCCTTAGGCGCCTTTGCTTGTTTCGGTGTCGGTGGCGCGAGACTTGGTTCTCTTCTTTCTTTTGTCGATGTCATCGATGTCCTTCGGTTTCTTTTCTTCTTTGTTGTGTGTGTATGGCGTGTGTGCTATATATGTAAGTGCGCTCGTGGGTGCGTATATGTATGGGTGTATGTATGTGGGGTTATGCAAGTGTGTATTAGCGTGTGTGGGAACGAGGGACTATATGGTTATATGTATATAAATATATAAATATATTTTTTCTTCTTTTTTTTTTCGATTGGTTGCCTGCTCTGCAGGGAACGCGAGGATGAGAATGGGGGGAGAGAGAGCTCGGGGTGTGTGGGAGAAGGGAGGGTGTGTGTGGTGTGTGTGTATGTGTGTGTGTGTGTATGCGCCCGTATGGGCCGAGAGCGAGAGAGAGAGAAAGTGAAAGAAGGCTGCCTGCATGCGCCGCAGAGAGATGGGAGGGGGGGGAGTGTGTGTGTGTGTGGTGGGTGGGAGAGAGAGAGTGGTATACGGTTTCACTTTTCCCGCATGAGATGCTCAACATAGGGCAAGAGAGTGAGAGAGGGCAGGGTGAGGGAGCGCGATGCCGGGTGGAGGTGAGGGTGGATAAGTGAGAGAGAGAGTGGGCCCTGGTGCGTCTTCGGGCTGTGGCAGAGAGAATGCAAGAGAGAGTTTGAGGGAGTGCGAGAGGGCGGGTGGCCCGTGGCCGACAGAGAGCGAGAAGGGGGGGTGTGAGCGTGGTCAACGGAGGGGAAAAGAGGGGGTATAGTGGTTTTAGAGAGAGAGAGAGAGAGAGAGAGAGAGAGAGAGAGAGAAATATAAATTCTGGCGGGTTCCCACTATGAGGAAGAGAGTGAGAGAGAGTGTGTGAGTGAGGGGGGGGGGAATTTGGATAAGAGGTTATGTGGACGCAGTGTATTGAGAGGGAGAGAGAGGATGTTATCCTACTGCATGCAGGGCCGCTCACTCAAAGGGGGAAGAGAGTGAGAGCTAATTAAGGGAGGAGAAGATAGGGGGGAGGATAGGGCGGTGGTCTGCCGGTGGGAAGAAAACGGGGGGGGGGGGGGATAGGGAGGAGAGTGAAGCCGAGGGGGTGTGGATGAGAGGGAAGAGGGAGGGGTATAGTATGCCGGCCCGCTGAGCTGGGATATGGACGAACGAAGAGAGAGAGAGAGAGAGAGAGAGAGAGAGAGAGAGAGAGAGAGAGAGAGAGAGAGAGAGAGAGAGAGAGAGAGAGAGAGAGAGAGAGAGAGCTTGTGAATAATGAAAGAGAGAGGGAGAGTACTACAAAACTGGCGGCCCACTAGGGAATATAAGAAATGTTTTTTTTTAATGAGCCCATTCGGCCAGGTGATGCAGTGGCAGGGTAAGTGAGAGAGAGTGGGTTGGCAGAGCCTCCTTTTCGTAAACTAGATGGAAAGGGGTGAAACCTAATGATGTTTGGGACGTCATTCGGTAGGCCCATAGAGCGACCATGAGATGTTTATCCCAGTCACCTGTGTGGTTATTCACCTACTTTGTGATGATTTTGCTTATCATTCCGTTTACCTTTTCTTCTAGGCCATTACACTGTGGATAGTATTGTGTGGAATGTCGACATGTAATGCCTAACTTTTTCATCAGTTCTTCCACTAGATTGCCTTTGAAACCTGGTCCCCTATCAGATATTATCTCAAGAGGAGTGCCAAAACGGCAATAGATGTGCTCAAATATGAACTTCGCTACCTCTTGGGCTATAATGAGGGTGGTGGTTGTTGCTTTCGCCCATCGGGTCATGTAGTCTACACCAACTAGAATGTATAGTTTAGATGATTGGGACCTTGGTAGAGGACCGATTGCATCTATTCCCCATTTCTCAAATGGACCATATGAGATGATAGGAGTCTGTGGCTCATAGGTTAGTGTACGATCACTGGACACTTGACAAGCCTTGCATGTTTTACACCAATGATGCACATCCCTGATGAGACTAGGCCAAGAGTATCCTGCTTGTAGAATCTTCCCACTGGTGATATCCAAAGCAAAATGACCGCCGCAGACACCATCATTGCAACTTGGAATTACCTCTGTGATCTCATTGGAGGTGTGAGGTCCCCACCCCGTCATCTCAAACGATGGTTCTGATGGTAAACCTGGTGGCCACTAGATCTATAGCCGAAGCAAACAAAGTGGTTTAAGGGATCAACTAGCGGAGGAGCTCTCATCACCAAGTGAATTGAGTCGAGCCTACTAGCAACGAGATCTAGTTCCACCCCGCAAGGGAAAGCATGTCTAACCAATTATCGGTCCTAAGACTCACCTTCCAGAAGAAGATAAGTCTCGAGTGCCTTTTTCCCCATTGCTTTCAGAGGCACGTACACTTGGGACTTCACTGCTTTTGGTGCAATGAGCAATTCTAACGTCATTTACCGTACTATGGGGACAGAGAGTTCCCGACCAATCGGGACCACCCTTCTCATAGGCATTGGCAACCCGAGCCAAGCCCCCACTTTCCACACCCACACTCACACTCACACTTCTTTGTGTGTCCTAATTACTACCACAATGGTTGTTCAACATATAAGTTCTCTGATTAAGTTCCGATTCACAAGGTTCGTTAGGACAGCCCTTCAAAGAGTAAAAATTACAAAGCGGCACCAAAACAATCTTTCTAGTAAAAATTCACTCAAAACTCATTTCATTAAAAATTCCAATGTTCTGGAGGCACGAAATCCCCCAACAAGTGTTAACTCCACCCGTTGTCACCTAGTTGCCCATACAACTAGACTTGTCCACCGCATAAAAAGCACGACATGAACATCCCACCGCAAAGAATGCAAGTCGTGGGTATCCACCGCAAAGAACGCAATTCGTGGATAGAGTCCCTAAGCTAGTAACTCTAGCTACTGCGAAATCTTCGCGAGCCGTCCCCTGTGAGATCAAGAGGGGGATCAGGACAAAATCAACATTGGAATTGAAAATGAACTGGCCGAGCTAAATTTTCCCTGCAAATAATCTTTCCTACTTGAGACAGTATATTCCAAAATCATTCTTTCCTACTTGAATAAAAAATACACTTAATTTAAATGCCGTGGTCTCTGTTGGATTTCCAACATGTTTGGGGATATGTTTCCTTCCTACCTTATCGAATGCAATGTTAATTAAACAATACTTGAATTGAATTTTGACCTACCTCAACAATCTCCTCGTCGTTACTTCGTGAGATGGCCGGTGCTTGCTCGACCATGGGAGCTTTCCCCTTCCCGTTAGAGTTTCTCGTGCCAGCCTCACGGTCGTGAGATCCACCGAAACGAGTCCTCTTTGTTGGGGCCATTTTATACTCACTACTTTAAGATTAGTCTCAACGAGCAATTCCTCTTATGCGAGAGGATTAGATTTACTTCAAGACATGGTACTTGTTCATAGCTACATCAATTTAGGATAGCATCTCACTTGTTCTTATGGGAATTGACCCTAGAATTAATTACCCGGTCTAGATAATTAGTTCTTGTTTAATTAGAGTACTAGAGATGAATTAGGTATAATAATTGCTTCACTAATGCAATGCAGAATTACCATGTGCATAGGTGAGAGAGTTTCCTTTCTAAAGATAACCATAGGGAATTAATTTCTCTAATTACACCTTAATCATATGAAATTTGAATTTTAAACTTAGCTAATTGATCATTGTAAAATGATAGATTGAATTTGATCATTTAACCACATTGCTAGAGGTTGGTTTAATTCTATCATTCATTCACTGTGATAGCTAGCAGTTAATTCCTTCTTGCTAATCATGCATTAATTTATGATTAGGAGAGTTTAATTACTTGCATAATTGACAATTGAGATTAAGATTATGCAATAGGGTAATCATATAGTGAATTAGAGAGTAGATTAGCTAGGATTATGCTTAATACAAGCGGGATTGAGAGAATGATAGAGAGAATTGCAGCATAAGCATGAAAATTAACTTTGATTACCATAGGTTGGGCTGAATTTTACTTGATTTGCTGATCCAATGGAGTTCTTGTGGCGAGAATTGGGCAGCACTTCCGTCCTTTGATCCTCCTCTAGAAGTTGTGTGTGCTTGCAGCACCTCCCCAATGTATGTGTATGTAGGAGTGTGTGTGTGTGTGTGTGTGTGTGTACTGAGTATGTGTGTGTGAGCATATGAGTGCTTGTGTGTGTGTGAGCATGTCCTTATATAGTGCTCATCCTCATGTAGGTCGATTTCTACTGCTATATGCATCTGAGTGAGCAACTTAGTCTTGCATGGGAAGTTGAGTGCATGCCCTGCAAGGTGTCCAATTAACTTAGTCTAACTGACTCTCACACTCTCTCTCAAGCATGACAAGCCTCCCACAAGTACCTAGAGGTGTGAGGGCACCCTCTAGGCGCTAAAGCAAGCTCCTAGTGGCTTGGGACTTGTTCCCACACAGCCCCTGAGCCCCGGTGCTCCCCGCACAAACATTAGGAAAATTTAATTTTAACCTAAGATGGGCAATTCAAGTCAGATTTTAATGCTGAAACTTGTTGTTCTAAGCTGGAGCTAAGGTGCATAATCCCGAGTACCTACCATATGTAGCAGCCCCCGACGTCTGAAAATACATTTTTTCAAATTCGAGGTACGGGTGCAATTTGTCGAGACGGTCAGAACTAGACGGGTCGGGTGACCAAAAACTTACTATTTTTGGAAAATTTTCACAAAAACTATTTTATTCCATTTTTTGAAAGCTCTATAAGATTCTAAACATCATGTCACCGACAGATTTAGGAAACTTGCCAAAAATAGTAACTTTTTGCAGTAAGGTTATTTTGTGATAAAAGGGTGCTCTTTAGCTCGGGGTCAGAGATCTTACAGGAGATTGGTACTCGCCTGAGAATTTGATCTTTGCCCTTACAATACAAGTGGTCGTTTACAAGGCGGTATCTTGTAGCCTTCCTTACCAGCCACTATTTCTGGCCCCTAGTGTACCCTTCCGAACATTTGCATGTATTTAGAAAGTTGATGATATCAGGCATAGCATCACTACCTTGAAAGAGGGGTAGTTTTAGTTTGATTGCTCCTATGGAAACTTCTTGTATTATTCCATTGGCTAGAGCATCTGCCTCCTGATTTTTTGTCCTGGGGACATGAGCTAATTGCACTGCTTCAAACTTCCTTAAAAGATTCTTAACTTGGCGTAGTTGACCATTTAAAACATAATTTTTACAAACCCAAGTGCCGTTTATCTGCTTTATCAAAAGCAAAGCATCGCCAAACACATTTAAGTGCTGAATCCCTTGTAAAATACAATGCTCTAATCCAAGAATTAAAGTTGCATACTCTGCTTCATTGTTGGAGTGAGAGCATTAGGAAAAAAATGGACTCTCCATGGGCCTTGTAAGAATCCCTAATTTCAAGGAAGCCTGCCAAGATTAAGTGGGACAAAGGCTTTGAATGGTGCTATTTTGGTAGGGTCTCCTCCACCTTTGACCCCTAAAAAGGTAAGGGGGAAGGGGGGGGGGGGGGGGGGTAACCATTTAAAAAGTAGGGAAGGGGGGGTAAACCATTTGAAAAGTAGGGGGGTAGGGGGACTTCTCTCTCTAGCTTTTTGGCCAACTTGTAAGTGGCCTCTTAACTCTCCCATGCTACCTAAGCAAATCCGTGGGTCAAAGAGGTCAAAAAAATGACTTTTTGCAAAAACTTTCAAAAAAACTCTATTCCCCCCTAAAAAGTACCCCCAACATATATACATATTATATAAAAAAATTTAAGTTAAATTACTCATAATTCAACATTTTTTGACTCCCTCCAAAACTTTTAGGAAATTCCCCCCAAAATTGAAAACTTTCCCTTCTAATCTAAGCTCCTCTCCTACACCCATCCCCCTTGCATCTGCACCTACTGCTGCACCTACACACCCATCTCTCCATCCTTCAAGCTCCATCTCTCCATCCTACAATGCATCTTGACGACGTGACCAATGTACCAGCAAGCTCTTCATGCGGTAGGTCTCTAGGGCTTTTCCTACGCCTACCTCAAGAGTATGTTCCGACAAAGAAAACATGCTTGGGTACATTACCTTCAGCCAATGAACGCCGCGCTCAAGGGAGAAGAATGTGAATCTCTGGACAGACGGATGCTTGTATCCAAAGGATCCTTCTCTCAATGTTCATCCGTCTTTTACAAACATTCCATCACTGTTGCAATACGTTGGAAATAGAGAGCAAGTTTTGTTGGGCTACTGCAAGAGACTCAACAAACACGAGATTGCGCGGTCCGAGATCTACTTGCGTCATTGGCAGTTTCTCAATGGGAGTTTCCACAATCTTCAATATCAGATGCAAACAGCTACTAGTGCGCTTGAGGAGGCAAAGAGCACCATCACAACCAAGGAAAATGTAATTAAAAAGCTTGAGGATACTCTTTCACACATGAAGAGTACTACCATGGGAGGTAGGGTGAGGAAATGAGAGTTGTCCGAAATTCAGACTCTTGCACCACGTGGAGGTGCAAGAAAACGAAGGGTGACAGCTATAAGGTAGCAGGTTCTGTCCCTCATGTTGTTTAAGTCTAATACCGCTCATCATTGTTGTTTTGGGCAATAGGATGTTCTGTCCCTCATGCGTCAGCTAGGGCTACGTTACTTCGTTCTTGTTTCAACAAAGAGGATTTTATTGGGATGCTTGATGCTCCAGAGACAAAACACTTGAAAGACGCAATCACTAAGAGAGTTCTTAGTGATTTTTCTAATATTGTCACTGATCTAGATGTTCAGGATATTTGTGATGCTGTTGGGATTAGTACGAAGGGCTATCAAGCAATACATCAAGTGTTAAAATATGCATTAAGAAGTCGAGGATTCATGGAAAACCGATTCCCACTTCCTCACAGAGTGGCGATTGCCAAGAAGGTGTCAAATGAAGATGTTGTTCACCGATTAGGGGACTACTTGTATATTGAAGACACGATGCCTCTTCAGCCGCTCCGTAGCAAATCACAAGGAAGGAAGGGCCACGGGAAGGGAAGCGGTGCTGTTTCTAATAGTGTGTTGCGGACCAAAGGTTTTGTTTACACCAAATTCAACAATATCTTTGTGGACTTGATACGATTGCAGTAGTCCATGGCTGTTTTCTACAATTTGAGTGATGCAGGTTAGTTTAGAGTTGCCTACATGCTCTATGATGTGTCATAACATGCATTATGAGGCTTTATATTGTTAGCAGTTCTTGAAGGCAAGCTTGTGTTCGTGTTGAAGTTGGATGAGTGTGTAATTGTTAAAGGGAGAAAGTTGGAGAGAATGAGCATCACGCTTATGAATGAAGCCCTAGCTTATGCCAAGCAATCTTGCAGTTCGAGTGAAGCGACAAAGCCCTCTTTTAGTGTGCAATTAGAGAAGGATATATGGTGGCTTGGTGCAATTGAAGTTCCGAAAGAGACACATGAAGTCCTTGCATGGATTTTTAGTAGAATCCCATGGGTCACAGAGGTCATTAAAGCTCAAATAAACGATGAGAAGCTCATGGTTCCATGACGTGGGGAGTTTGATGTTTAATGGCATTTAGGTGGTGATCTAAAGACCATAAAGTGCATGCTTGGATACAAACAAGGTGCAAATTCTTTACTTCCCTGTCCATTCTGTACGAAAGGGCACAAGACAAGTCGAGCAACTCAAGTGGAAGGTCAGGACGAAGATAATGATGACCATATAAATAGGGAGTGGCAAACTTCGGTTCTTTCATGTGATATGCTGCAGGTGCCCAATAAGGATAGCAAAGATCCTGGGTAGAACCCCATAATTCCCTTCTCCCTCAACAATGTTCACTTTTGTACATTGCATGCGTTTATGCGAATATTTGATAGGATCCTAAAGCATCACATTGATTATGCTTTCACAATGAAGCCCCTTCAACGGTCAAAAGACTCCTTGTAGGGGGTGGAGACGCTCCTTAATGAGATTGGATGTCACCGATCAAGGGTGAACATTGTAGCAGAGACTTGTAGGGAGAAGAAATATGAGGTGGCACAAAAGGTTTCCATGAATGGAGCCAAGGCACGTCGATTTTTCAAGAAGATGTCAAAGTCTCCAATGCAGGTATCCAAGGCAAGTGTTGATCTAGCAAGTGAGAAGTGGTGGGAGTTGTGGAAAGATTTGTGTTCATGCACGACGGACAAAGATCCCAATGTGG
Organism: Adiantum capillus-veneris; assembly: GCF_014529385.1. Taxonomy (NCBI): domain Eukaryota; kingdom Viridiplantae; phylum Streptophyta; class Polypodiopsida; order Polypodiales; family Pteridaceae; genus Adiantum; species Adiantum capillus-veneris. Next base: position 57,892 of record NW_028221712.1, read on the forward strand.
AGGTTGCTAACCAACGCAAGCTAGTATGGTCATCCTTTCAAAAGGTTGTGCAATTGATGAATCTTTCAAGCACCACCGTTGAGCAGCGAGAGGAGTTCAAGAAGGTGCTTTATGAATTCACAAAGGCCGCTAAGGACGGATGGTCTGAAAGCAAGATTACACACTACATGTTTGTTTTAACGGACTTAAAGAAAGCAAAGCCCAATGGTCTAGAGTTGGCCATTATGCACTATGCAATGAGGGTGTCTCCAAGGCTTCTAACCTACCATAGCTTTGGCTTGACTTCGGCACCACGTACTTGTGGGAGTACATGAATATTCGCTGCTCGGTAAGTTTTTTCGATGAGACATTAGGAAACATAAGCTCGCCAATGTGAGCATGCACAACCATGAACGTGCCTGAGAGGTACTCAAACGGCTGCTCCTCAACTAAGCTGGATGGAAAAATATCTTTACAAATGCCCTTAGTTAAACATAATGATCACATAAACGTAAACATGACATATGCATGGGATAGCTAAACCATGAAAACTTACAATGAGGTGCAAATTGAGTTGAAGCTCTCTTGAGGTGGATCTCAGCTGCACTGTAGACGTGTTGCACGATGGCCACCATTCCGGACTTGGTTTCTTTGAATGCCAATAGCCGGCCCTTCCAATGACGTTCCAATACGCCTCGACACCGTACATGATGAGGTCCAACACGTGACGGTTGCATGTAGACCCATGCACCCTTCTTGAATACTTGTGGGATCCATGCCCCCTCTGAGTCTTTTGTGTTGTGCAACACAATCTCCTCTATCTGTGGTTTGGGCCATCTATGCGTGGACATGCTTGGGAAGTTGGGCTTAGGAAGGGATTTGAAAGAGTTGAGTAATGTGGAGAGAGAATGAGGAGCTGAGGGGAGGGTGAGGTGAGATGCCTATGGCGGCTTTGACAGTGGAGATAGAGAAAGAGGGGAGGAGTGAGAGGTAGAGAGGATAGTGGAGCTGTGGGCTATGGAGTGTGGGACTGTAGAGGGTTGATGGAGGTGTAAGAGAAAGGGGAGCTATGGAGAGAGAGGAAGAGAGTGGTGGAAAGATTTTGGCTATGGTTGCCTTGACTGTAGAGAGAGAATGAGAGGAGGGAGAAGAGGGAGAGTGTGGGAGAGAAAAGTAATGAGGGAGAGAGAGAAAAGTGGAATTTGGGGGGAAAAATTGACTTTTTTAAGTTAGTTTATGTTTTGGGGCAATTTTGGAGGCAAATGGGTCAACTTTGGAACTTTTAAAAAAAATTCAATTTTTAGGGTTTTTAAGCATGCACGTTTTTTTCTGAGGGGTCCCTCCCTCTTTTATGACACCTCTCTCCTCCTATTTACCCCCCCCCCCCCCTCCCCCTAGCCTACCTCCCACCTCTCTCTAAGAACCAAGCATTGAAGAGGGAGACAATTAGGCTGCACCCCTACAATTCCTCCCCCTCTATGTGATATCCCAAGAGCCTTCTCATTGGTTCTCCCTTAAGCCTTCACTAATCAAAAAGGCCCAAGGAGAGTCCATATTTTTTCTAATGGTGTAATAGATGCCCGATGGAGAATACCCTTCCATGTTGCTCATTGAAAAATGACGATGCCAGCTGGTCCACTGTTCTCTTGTATGCTCCGTTAAAGAAAAGAGAGTGAACTCTTTTTAGCTTAGGACTTTCTACCATTGGTGTCTCCTCTTTTTCTTCTGTGTTGACCTTCAGCTTCTTCTCATAGTGGCAATGAGTAAAAATACCCGCTAAACTAGCCCTGGTGGAGTTTTCTACTTGCATGGTGTAGTCAAACTCTTGTAATCTAACCAGCCATTTAGAGATCCTAGATGAGACATCCATGTGTCGCATTACATACGGAAAAACCTCCTCCATTGTCAGAATTACAAAATGCCTAGGTAGTAGAGAAGAGTGGAACTTTGTGGTAGCAAACATTAGTGCGAGCACCATGTGTTCTACTGCGGTCAATCCATTTTCTGATGGGGTCATGACATGACTAGAGAAGTAGATAGGACGCATGAAAGAAGTTTGGGGGTCCTTTTGCATTAGTACGGCTCCGAGTGTATCACTTCCTACACTGGGGTTCACATAAAATGGCTCGTCCCATCTGGGGGGTAAAATAGTGGGAAGCGTGGCTAGGATTTGCTTCACCTCGATAAATTGTTGCTCATTTTCTTCACTCCATGAGATACATCCCTCTGGGTGACTTGTTGTAGAGGGAGAACCACTTGAGATAGCAAGTGAATGAACCTGCTTAAGTATCTTACCTTCTGAAGGAAAGAAACCAACTGCTTAGCTGTGATGGGTGATGACAAAGATACCAAAATCTTGGATCTTGCTCGGGTCAGCCTCAATCCCTTTTGCTAAAATTACATGGCCAAGGAGAGTGACTTTGCTTTCACCAATGTAACACTTATCCACGTTGAGCTGGCCACCCAAGGTTTGCAGCCTGGTTAGGCCATCATAGACTTTGCTCAAATGGAGGGATCGTGAACTATAAATGCAAAAATCATCTATGAAGACCCGTATTGACGTTCCAAAGTATGGTTGGAAAACAAAAGTTACATAGTGTTGGAATGTGGCCGGAGCATTGGTGAGGCCAAAAGGCATCACCTGTAAGCAAAGCATCCCCAAGGTGTTATGAAAGTTGTCTTTTTCTCGTCTTCTTCTGCTATGATAATCTGAAAGTATCCTGAGTAGCCATCACATACTGTGTAGCACTCATGACCTGCCACTTCATTGAGAATTTCATCTTGGAATGGGAGGGAAAAGTGATCCCTCTTTGTGGTTGCATTGAGAGGTTTATAGTCTACACAACTCTCCACTCGCCTTTTTTTTTTGGTGTTACCACTATTGGAGAGACCCATTCTGAGTCTTCGACGGGATAGATGAAACCTGCATGTAGCAAATTTGCTCACTTCTTTGAGTAGTGCCTCTTGTTGGATTACCCCATTTCTTTTGAGCTTTTGCACTACGGGTTTACTTCCTTCCTTGAGTTTTATGTGGTGTTGTACTACTGTGATTCCTATGATCTTATCATAACCATCAATGAACAAGGTAGTGAAGTTACCTAGCATGGAGACATATTCCTTCCTCTCTTCATCGGTTAACTCATTGGAGAGCATCCGATGTAACTTACCTGTATCCTCTACGGATTGAATACCTGATGTTTCCTCTCGGTTGTCAGGGGTGCTTCAGATTGTGTCAATCTTTTTGGGTCTTCAAGGATGACTCCCATCACTTCGATGCTATTGTCACTCTCTTCATTTGTTGTTGTCTCTTCTCCTGAAGTGGACGAATAGTCACTAATGGAATCATCTTCTGAAGCCTCCAAGATCATGTTGCGTTGTTTTCTAGTCCTCATGTTGTAGAATACGGACTTCCCTTTAGCGTCCTTCATCTGAATCATTCCGGTACTCCAATCTTGCTTAGCTTCCATAGCCATAATCAAGGGTCTCCCAAGAATGATAGGGTAGCCCTCCCCTTTGTGTGGCATGACAAAAATGTCTACCATAATCTTGCTTAGCTTCCATAGCCATAATCAAGGGTCTCCAATCTTATCATAACCATCAATGAACAAGGTAGTGAAGTTACCTAGCATGGAGACATATTCCTTCCTCTCTTCATCGGTTAACTCATTGGAGAGCATCCGATGTAACTTACTTGTATCCTCTACGGATTGCGTACCTGATGGTTCCTCTCGGTTGTCAGGGGTGCTTCAGATTGTGTCAATCTTTTTGGGTCTTCAAGGATGACTCCCATCACTTCGATGCTATTGTCACTCTCTTCAATTGTTGTTGTCTCTTCTCCTGAGGTGGACGAATAGTCACTGGTGGACTCATCTTATGAAGCCTCCAAGATCATGTTGCGTTGCTTTCTAGTCCTCATGTTGTAGAATACGGACTTCCCTTTAGCGTCCTTCATCTGAATCATTCCGGTACTCCAATCTTTCTTAGCTTCCATAGCCATAATCAAGGGTCTCCCAAGAATGATAGGGTAGCCCTCCCTTTTGTGTGGCATGACAAAAATGTCTACCATAATCTTTCTTAGCTTCCATAGCCATAATCAAGGGTCTCCAATCTTATCATAACCATCAATGAACAAGGTAGTGAAGTTACCTAGCATGGAGACATATCCCTTCCTCTCTTCATCGGTTAACTCATTGGAGAGCATCCGATGTAACTTACCTATATCCTCTACGGATTGCGTACCTGATGGTTCCTCTCGGTTGTCAAGGGTGCTTCAGATTGTGTCAATCTTTTTGGGTCTTCAAGGATGACTCCCATCACTTCGATGCTATTGTCACTCTCTTCATTTGTTGTTGTCTCTTCTCCTGAGGTGGACGAATAGTCACTGGTGGACTCATCTTCTGAAGCCTCCAAGATCATGTTGCATTTCTTTCTAGTCCTCATGTTGTAGAATACGGACTTCCCTTTAGCGTTCTACATCTGAATCATTCCGGTACTCCAATCTTGCTTAGCTTCCATAGCCATAATCAAGGGTCTCCCAAGAATGATAGGGTAGCCCTCCCCTTTGTGTGGCATGACAAAAATGTCTACCATAATCTTGCTTAGCTTCCATAGCCATAATCAAGGGTCTCCAATCTTATCATAACCATCAATGAACAAGGTAGTGAAGTTACCTAGGATGGAGACATATTCCTTCCTCTCTTCATCGGTTAACTCATTGGAGAGCATCCGATGTAACTTACTTGTATCCTCTATGGATTGCGTACCTGATGGTTCCTCTCGGTTGTCAGGGGTGCTTCAGATGTCAATCTTTTTGGGTCTTCAAGGATGACTCCCATCACTTCGATGCTATTGTCACTCTCTTCAATTGTTGTTGTCTCTTCTCCTGAGGTGGACGAATAGTCACTGGTGGACTCATCTTCTGAAGCCTCCAAGATCATGTTGCGTTGCTTTCTAGTCCTCATGTTGCAGAATACGGACTTCCCTTTAGCGTCCTTCATCTGAATCATTCCGGTACTCCAATCTTTCTTAGCTTCCATAGCCATAATCAAGGGTCTCCCAAGAATGATAGGGTAGCCCTCCCTTTTGTGTGGCATGACAAAAATGTCTACCATAATCTTTCTTAGCTTCCATAGCCATAATCAAGGGTCTCCAATCTTATCATAACCATCAATGAACAAGGTAGTGAAGTTACCTAGCATGGAGACATATTCCTTCCTCTCTTCATCGGTTAACTCATTGGAGAGCATCCGATGTAACTTACCTATATCCTCTACGGATTGCGTACCTGATGGTTCCTCTCGGTTGTCAGGGGTGCTTCAGATTGTGTCAATCTTTTTGGGTCTTCAAGGATGACTCCCATCACTTCGATGCTATTGTCACTCTCTTCATTTGTTGTTGTCTCTTCTCCTGAGGTGGACGAATAGTCACTGGTGGACTCATCTTCTGAAGCCTCCAAGATCATGTTGCATTGCTTTCTAGTCCTCATGTTGTAGAATACGGACTTCCCTTTAGCGTCCTACATCTGAATCATTCCGGTACTCCAATCTTGCTTAGCTTCCATAGCCATAATCAAGGGTCTCCCAAGAATGATAGGGTAGCCCTCCCCTTTGTGTGGCATGACAAAAATGTCTACCATAATCTTGCTTAGCTTCCATAGCCATAATCAAGGGTCTTCAATCTTGCTTAGCTTCCATAGCCATAATCAAGGGTCTCCCAAGAAGGATAGGGTAGCCCTCCCCTTTGTGTGGCATGACAAAAATGTCTACCTCCACTTCTGTATTGAATGCCTTCACTTTGACCGCATTCACAATGCCTACACATTTCACTCTTACGTTATTTGCCATTCTGGCCATGCAAGGTGCCAGCCTACTCACCTCTAGGCCTAGATGGTGCATAATTTTTTCACTCATGACGCATATTTGTGTGCACCATCTATGTAGACGTTTGAGATTATTTTCTCCTTGATGTGGGCATCCATAGTTGGTAGGATGTCATCGAGATCCCTCTTAGAGATAGCCCCAGCTATCCTTGGCCTTGATTTCCTTGTGCTTACCATCTTCGTCCATTGCCTCCTCATCCTTGGTGCAAGGTGGAGTACTTGGGGCCAAGTTTTCTTCAGCCCCTGCAACAACACATCCTGAACTAGGTCATATGGTTTAGCATACTCACCTAGTGAAAAATCCATGATGTCTATCTTCCATCACGACTTAGCTGCCTACTTGCTAGACTCGCCTTTTCCTTTCATTTTCTCTTCTTTTTGAGAGGCTTCTTTGTGCCTGGCACGCTTCACTCCCATGGCATCCACTTCTTCTACTTTTGATTTCCCTTTGTGCTTCTCTCGAACTGGTTCTTCTACCTTTGCCTTCCCTTTAGCTTCCAAGCTAATAACACTCACCGCTTAGCTTATAGCAGGTGGTGGGGGTAGTGGTGGAATAAGAGGCTGTGGTTGTGGTTGTTGTAAAGGTGGTTGAAGGATTTGGACCGGTGAAATCGTCCCTGGTTGCCTGGGTGGTGGTGGTATTGCCCTTGGCGGAGAGATCTGACTCTGTCTCCCTCCTCTATTGAAATTCTGCCTTCTTTGATGTGGGTAGTAGTACATGCCATGGCCGTCTTCCCCGCAATTATAGCAGTGGTACTCTTGGTTTTGCCTTCTTTTTCCTCTTCCTTGCTCTGGATTTCTGACAGGTGCATGCCCTTGCTGCACCAGATGCACGGATAAACTCTCGAGTTGGGTAGTGATGCGACTCAGCAGGTCTTGCTGCTCTTCTGATGCCTCTTGTGGTTGGGCTCTATAAACGGCTGTTTTGCATTCATTGGGGTTAGTCAGACTGAGCTTGATTCCTCTGACTCATTGACTCTTGCTTGCATATGCAGCTTCTTGTCTTTAAGGCGGGCTACTTCTACTGCCAACTCATATGTTGCAGGAAACCTTCCCTTCACCTTCTCCTTAAGCGGTGACCACAGGCCAGCAATGAAACGGTCCTTCTTTAGGAACTTAGGCACTCCTTCACCTTCCTCTAGTGAGGCAACCCATCTCTCCCACAAATCCACAAACTTGGACTCATAGCTGGCATACTCTAGCAGACCTCCCTGCTTTAATTCCGTCAGTAGCTGCCATAGTTTCTCCGAGGTTGTGCCTCCACCTTACCTCTTCACAAAGGCAACACGTAATACATCCCATGCATTTTTGGTAACCTGGGGCAAAGCATTGTACCAAGACTTGGCCTCTACTTTCATCAGTAGAGGAAACATTTGTAGCAGTGAGGCGTCGTCATCCTTGTTCAAAACCACACAAGCGATGTTGAAACCATCCAAAAAGTTGGTGGTGATGTCTTCTCCCTTCTTTCCACTGAATGTTGTCGTGCCTCTCCGCTCCCATGACAAGAAAATGAGCAAAGGAATGTTGATCAAGAGTATTTGAATCCTGCATGGTTAATCAGCAGTTATAAGGGCTTGCTAACAAGCCAATTTTAAGCTGAAAGTGTGCCAGATGCGGCTATAAGGGTCAGAAGATGTCTTGGTAATGCTAAATAGTGAGTATTCTTAAAGTGTTCATAGCTGGGATTTTATTAATCCAAGTTGAAGTACTCAAAAAGCTCTACATGCCTGTCTTTACGGCTCGTCAATCGAAGCTATGGATAAGAAGTTATGACAGTTTTAAGTTGAGTCAATAGCAGATCTATACCGGATTGAGCAATTGCTGATAAAAGATCAAAGGTGATAGGAATGCATGAGTCCAAAGTGCTCACTCTCAGGATCATGTTGGTCTTTTCAGTTCATCAGTCGGGGTTTCAGTTGGCAAGATATGGCCAATTTAAGTATCACCGGCGGCCGAGTTCGAACCGCACTGGTTGGCTCGATCGAACTGCTATCTGGGAGTTTTTGACATTGACCAAGTTTTGGGATGTCATGCAGCAATGGTTTGGTTGATATATTGAGCCTGACAAGAATTATTTACTGGATTTTTCTTATAGCAAGAAATTTCCAACACAGCTATGGCTTAAGCAGATATGAAGTCAAGGGATTTTGCATCTTAATGGCTTGCGGCAAGGTCTGCAACACTAAAATGAGCAATAAAATTCATGATGATATTGTCATTAAAAACCAATTGTCGTGCTTGGCAATGCGGTGCTTGGCAATGCTTTGCCAATATGTATGCTTAATGGGGTGTCAACCCAAAGCAAAGCCGCCCAATGAACGTGCTTGGCAATGCTTTAGCCAACATGTATACTAAATGTGGTGAGCCCCTTACAAAGGCCATGCCACGAAGAAAAGCCGCCCAAGGGCCATTAAGAATGGCCGCCCGTTTTTAAGCAAAGGGGTTGTTTTTATTGAACCTAAGTGTGAAGAGGGAGGAAAACAAAAGACAAAAGCATGGCACACAGTAGAAGCCGCATGCAGCGAGGAGAAAAGGGAAGCTTGCAGCGCGTGCTACGCTGCTCGAATGAAGTCGCCATAGAAGCGTAAATTGCAGGAGGTCCCCTCCTAATCCTTTTTGGCACCGTTTTTGTTGGATTCCACGCAGGTCGCCCCATCAGCTGCCACACCAACAAGAGGCCGACCCATTAATGACATCGCTAATGGGCGTCTCGCTATTTTTAGCCAAAAAGAAGCATGCATCCACACAAAAGGGGGATAACGTGTGACTTGGGGAACCTCCTCCTCATAATCTCCTTAAGCTCTGATTCTGAAAGCTCTTGATAATCTCAAACTCCGGAAGCTCTTCTCCTTCTCCTTATTTTCATTTTAGGCTCTCTATCCGGAAGCAAAGGAAAGCTTAAGCTCTTAAGTTCTTAATCCGGATTCTTAACCTATCATCATCATGAGAAATTGAGGCTTCTCCTCATCATCTGGAGGTCCTTCCTCTCTCAAGAAGAGGGAACCTAAGCTCTTATTATCATAAGCTTGATAATCTTAAGCTAATACTCCTCATAAGCTCGATATGCCTAAGCCTCCGCCTCATAACTTAAGCTCTTAAGACTCATTAACCCAGGAATCACCATAAGCTTACGAAAGGGTGAATCTTAATCTCCATAGCTAAGCTAAGCTTCAAAAGCTCTAAGCCGAACCTCACTTGCACTAATTAAGCTAAGCCTAATCCTTAAGTCAAGCATAATCTCTTGAAGAGAAAGCCCTTGCTCTCATAAGCTAAGCTTGATCTCCAAACCCGTTCTCTAAACCAATTCCCTAATCCAAGTCAAAGCTTCTAAGCCACCATTAACCATTCGAATCGGGAATCAGAAGCCAAATCAGACTGCTGTTGGAAGAAGAAACTCCTGAGCCTTAACGTGAAGAAGTAGAAGGTGATACAAAACAGATCATTGATAATTTTCTTGTTTAGCACCTGGTTTAAGCCAGGATTCATCTTGTAAGGAGTATTAAGCCTCCATTAGTGATTAATTAATGATGATTATTCTGGTTTAACTGGAATTAAGAGAACCGTTTGTTGTAAGCTTTGTCTTGTTAATTGTGCCTGCTGCACCTCTTTTCGCACCTTTCACAGTGAGGGGCCCGCTGCCTTCCTGGCTCACCTTTCGCACAATTACCCCCCGACATTCTTGGTGAACCCGACGCGAAACGAGTCGGGGTGGAAGGTCAGGCTGTATATTTTTAGCTGAATTGAGGCAGTTTATTGAAGATTACAACCTGAATAGATTTGATAAAAATCTAGCAACAGCAAATCTGCCCAAAATGTTGGGCTTAGTTCAGAGGTGTTTACAAGAAGTAAAGGCTATGAAGGTGAAAAAGCAGCTTGATGATGCAGTGGAAATGGCACTTGATGCCGTGCATGAGCAGTATGGAATTTTTCAAGGACATGATCCAGATGGACTCCTTGAATGTTATAAAGGGGAGATGAAGAGCCGAGGAATTCCAGAAGATCGAATGTTTCAACCTTTGAAGAAGTTGTAACCTCCAAGTTTAAAGATAAGGTATGAGAACTGGCCGAAACATATCCCACGCAGTGGGACTATTTTGCAGAAGGGTTTGTTCATGAAAGCTCAAGCATTATCGAGTTAGCAATGAAGGAGATTAGTGAACGACGCCAGATTATTTTCTATAAAAAGAAGAGGATCATATTCAGTTCCTTAATTATGATCAATTTTGGGACCATATTTCTGCAAGAAGTCAAGCCAAGGCAAATACAGCTTTGGAAGTAGCAGATTCAACTACAAAGGACTATATTTTGAGCAACCAAGCAAAGGTCCATGATGAATTTACTACTGAAGTGTATGAATTTTTTTCGAAGATTTCTCGCATGGAAGCTACCTCAAATATTGGTTCTTGTGAAGAGCCAGACTGTACAACAAAATTTTTTCAAGCTACTGACCTTGGCATGGGATGCTCTCAACAAGTTTATCAAGAAGATGAGACACTACAGGCTTCTAATGGTTCTATCAGCACTATAGCTGAGCAGGGCATCAGAGTTATTGCAGATGATTGCAAAAACAAATCTATAACGACCTTAAGTTACCAAAAGGTTATGAGATGTGGTTGCTGCATTATGCTTTAGGTGAAGCTCTAGTATATTGCAGAGTCCATCAATGCTATGTGATCTTAATGTTATTTGATCCAGGAGATTCGAAAGATCTTCAAAAACAGGTTCATTATGGATGGGTATTTTTGGGCCTACATTGTGGTTTCTTTCTGCTAGATCCTGGCATAGCATATTTGGAGCAGAAATTCTTGAAGTTTATTGATTCAGAATGTGTGTGCTTATGTGGATATTATGGTGCTCCACTATTGGGGCAATTCCTTATTATCCCATTTGATCCTGGGAGCTATTGAAGACCAACTAGCAGATTCAAAGACTTCATTTATTTTCCTGTAGCAGGTTACTTGGCAGTAGATTTGTTTTTGGATGTATGATAAGACAAAAGTGTTTTGGTTATATGATCAATAAGCTTACATGGCTCGCTTCCAGTTTGACATCTTGGACAACTGTTATAGTATCTTCACATCTTTTGAGATGGTTCTGCAACTAGAACTTGCAGTAAAGGACTTGACGACCATTCCGTGTGCAGACAGAGTAAGCATACTTGAGCTTGACAGGGTTCCTTAAAGAGAGCTGATGAATCAAGCCTGGGCATAAGTAACTAAAGCACTTGAGTCTGGCGGGTTCACTAAACAGATTTTCATAATTGAATGCTTTGGAGATACGACCACTACAATTTCAAAGATTTGTGAGCTAGACTATTTATGTCATGATTTACACCTTCTTTTTGTTTTACAA